>NW_026909276.1:9127041-9398041 GCF_033115175.1 Lepus europaeus | reverse complement strand
CACAGACCCCGGGAGTCCGGTGAAAGCAGGCTTGAGGCGAGCAGCCCAGAGACTCGTTTATTACAGTTGGTACAACAGCTTATATAGCCAAGACCAGCCAATTTGGTCAGGGGGTGGTCTATGCTCCAACCAATCACAGCCTGTTGCCAGGCAGTTTCCAAAGCCATCCAATCACAGCCTGTCGCCAGGCAGGCTCCATTGCCAGGTGGGTTTCAAAGCCATTCCTGAATAACTGATGCTCACGTGCCAGTGGCCACCTTGGCATGGCCTTCTCATTCCACTACATTTCCCCCTTTTCATTTATTTTTGAGCAACGGGAGGCATGATTCTTGGCCATACCATTGTTGACCCCGTTTCCATGTGGTCTCCGTATGCAGCTGTGCCTGTCTTAGGTCGTCCCCCAGGGGATCTTACCCGTCATTGGCTAACCAGCACTCAAATCAAGAGACCATAGGATTGCTTGCTCAGATAGGGGTAGGAATGAGGAATAATGGTTATCAGGAATGGCATGACCACACACAGGCTGTGGGCCATTTTGAGTGGCTGACCAGAGCTAGTGGGGTATACAACAGTAACAGATATGGCTTTAGGCAGTTTCTCAGGGTAGGATGATAGGGCAGGTGCGTCTGCTAACAAGGCAGAGTCTCGGTCTTGTTCAGCTGGTTCTGGTTGGCTGTCAGTTGCAGGCTTGATGTTTCTGGCTGGTACCCAAATGGGCTGTTCCGCATTCTCTGGAAAGACACAAGCATATCCTCGACCTTTGGTTAGCAGAGGGTGTGGTCCTTTCCATTCTCCTGTCAGGGGGTCTTTCTACCTAACCATAGGGGCTGGGGTCTGGGATGGAATGGATTCCCGGTGTTTATAAGCTGGGCTCATCCCTTGGGAATCAAAAGTAAGAAAATTGATAGTGAAAAGGACCTCAGTCAAAGCGAGCTGTGGGTCTGAGGGTATATGATTATTTTTTGCCTTTGTAAGAGATCTTTAATCGTCCTATGAGTTCTTTCAATAATTGCCTGTCCCTGTGGGTTGTATGGGATACCTGTAGCAGACTGTATGTTCCAAGATTTCAGGAAGGAAGTAAATTCCTGCGATGTATACACTGGCCCGTTATCAGTCTTTATGGTCCAGGGGACACCAAGGACCAGCATGGCTGATTTAACTGCCTTTATCACATTACTAGCCTTTTCTCTGGATTGGGCTGTTGCAAATACAGCCTTTGAATAAGTATCTACCACCACATGGACAAACTTAAGTTTACCAAAGGAATTAATGTGGGTGACGTCCACTTGCCATAATTTATTAGGAGCATGGCCTCGTGGGTTCACTCCTGCTTGTTGCAGTGGGCCTAATGGGGCGAGGGGTGCACAATTCTTGCAAGAGTGCACTAGGTGTTTGTATTGGCTCATTGTTAGCTCTGGGAAAAGCAATTTTATGTTGCTTGCTGACATGAGATTTTTGGTGTAAAATACGGGCTTGTTCTAAGTGTCCAATGGAAGCCGTGTTGCGGGAGATAAGACGATCAACCTTTCTGTTGCCTTGGAAAATAAAGCCAGGTAACCCAGTATGTGATCTTATGTGTGACATATACCATGGGTATTTTGTGTTCTCAGTTAGCTCTTTAAGTGTGGTGAACATCTGGTCAATTGGCTTACTGGTCGGGTTAAAGATTGCAAAAGGGATCGTCTTGCTACCTGTACTGAGTATTTGCTGTCTGAAAACATATTTACCGGTCCATCTTGGCTAAGGAGTAGAACCTTGACTATTGCTTTTATTTCTCCCAACTGTACTGATCCCCCATGGGGTTCTACATGGATCTTATCTTTTTCTGTTAAAGATTTGATCACTATTCCAAAGAGTGACTTGTTGGCATCTGTAAATGCACATGGTGCCATGGGTATAGGTTGATTAGCAGGGAAAGCATGTTTTGGATAGTCTATTTCTAAGGTTTTTAGTGTCTGGAGTAGCCTGTCTGCTGGCAGGTGATTGTCAATCTGTCCTGGAAAATTTATCATTAAAGTTTGAAAGAGCATGCTGTTCTGCAACAATGTTGACAGTTCCAATTGTGATAGTGGTAGGACCACTATGTCTGGCTCTGCATTAAAGATCTTATTGGTATAATATCTTAATTTAAGTCCCATCATAAGGATGGCATCTACTTTGTTTACTATTTTATGACAATCGCTCCAGGCTATGTGCACACAAAAAAGTGGTCCATGTCGTTGCCAAATAACTCCTAAGGGGGCCTTGAAGGTAGATATGGTTATGGCAAATAGAGGCACCTGAGGGTCATATCTAAAGGTTTTTAAATTTGACAATTGGGTGTTAATCTTTTCTATAGTGGATTTGGCTGCTGGTGTCAATGTGATTTTTGAGGAAGGGCTGTTTTCTTTAGTCAGTAAATTGTATAGCGGTCTAAGTTCTGCAGGTGTTAGGGGAAGGAAGGGCTTCAGCCAATTGATTTGGCCACATAGTTGCTGAAGTTCATTAACTGAGTATTCATGCTTGACTTAGGTTTGGGCCCAGTGGAGATATATGGGAGGAGATTTGATAACCCAAGAATTGAAAGGGAGGAAAATGTTGTACTTTTTCAGTGGCAATAGACAAACCCAGGAATTTTAAATTTCTTACTGTCTCACTTAGGCATTCAGAATTGCTGCATTCTTGTGAGCAAGTAAGATATCATCCATATAATGTATGACCAAGCACTGATCTTTAAGTGTGCTGGTCGCATGAGAAACGTATCTTTGGCAAATGGCAGGGCTATTTTTCATGCCTTGTGGGAGTCACTACAGTAGGAGAAGAGAAATAATTAAAATTAGAAAAGGAATCAACAGAATTGAATCCCAAAACACATTACAAACGATCAGCAAAATGAAGAGCTGTTTTTTTAAATAAACAAAATTGACACCCCATTGGCCCAACTAACTAAAAAAAAATAAAAGACCCAAATCAATAAAATCAGAGATGAAAAAGGGAATGAAACAACAGACACCACAGAAATAAAAAGAGTCATCAGAAATTACTACAAGGACTTGCCAGCAAACAGGGAAATCTATCAGAAATGGATAGATTCCTGGACACAGACAACCTACCTAAATTGAACCATGAAGACACAGAAAATCTAAACACTCATAACTGAGACAGAAATTGAATCAGTATTAAAGGCCCTCCCAGCAAAGAAAAGCCCAGGATCGGATGGATTCACTGCTGAATTCTACCAGACATTTAAAGAAGAACTAACTCCAATTCTTCTCAAACTATTCAGAACAAATAAAAAAAGAGGGAATCCTCCCAAATTCTTTCTATGAAGCCAGCATCACCTTAATTCCTAAACCTGAAAAAGATACAGCATCAAAAGAGAATTACAAAACAATTTCCCAGATCAACATAGATGCAAAAATCCTCAATAAAATTCTGGCCAATAGAATGCAACAACACGTCAGAAAGATCATCTACCCAGACCAAGTGGAATTTATCCCTGGTATGCATGGATGGTTCAACATTTGCAAATCAATCAATCTGATACACCATGTTAACAAACTGCATAAGAAAAACCATATGATTCTCTCAATAGACGCAGAAAAGCATTTGATAAAATACAACACCTTTTCATGATGAAAACTCTAAGCAAATTGGGTATAGAAGGAACGTTCCTCAATATAATCAAAGCAATATATGAAAAACCCACGGCCAACATCCTATTGAATGGGGAAAAGTTGGAATAATTTCCACTGAGATCTGGTACCAGACAGGGATGCCCACTCTCACCACTGCTATTAAAATTATTACTGGAATTTTGAGCCAGGGCCATTAGACAAGAAAAAGAAATTAAATGGATACAAATTGGGAAGGAAGAACTCAAACTATCCCTCTTTGCAGATGATAGGATTATTTATTTAGGGGACCCAAAGAACTCTACTAAGAGAATATTGGAACTCATAGAGGAGTTTGGCAAAGTAGCAGGATATAAAAATCAATGCACAAAAATCAACAGCCTTTGTATACATAGGCAATGCCATGGCTGAGGAAGAACTTCTAAGATCAATCCCATTCACAAGCTACAAAAACAATCAAATACCTTGGAATAAACTTAATCAAGGACGTAAAAGATCTCTATGATGAAAATTACAAAACCTTAAAGAAAGAAATAGAAGAGGATACCAAAAACTGGAAAAATCTTCCATGCTCATGGATTGGAAGAATCAATATCATCAAAATCAATTTATACATTCAATGCAATACCAATCAAAATACCAAAGGCATTCTTCTCAGATCTGGAAAAAAATGATGCTGAAATTCATATGGAAGCACAGGAGACCTCGAATAGCTACAGTAATCTTGTACAACATAAACAAAGCCAGAGGCATCACAATACCAGATTTCAGGACATACTACAGGACAGTTGTAATTAAAACAGCATGGTACTGGTACAGAAACAGATGGATAGACCAATGGAACAGAATAGAAACACCAGAAATGAATCCAAACATCTACAGCCAACTTAGATTGATCAAGGATCTAAAACCAGCTCCTGGAGCAAGGACAGTCTATTCAATAAGTGGTGCTCAGAAAACTGGATTTCCACGTGCAGAAGCTTGAAGCAAGACCCCTGCATTACACATTACACAAAAATCCACTCATGACCTGATACAATCAAATTATTAGAGAACATTGGAGAAACCCTGCAAGATATAGACAGCGGCAAAGACTTCTTGGAAAAGACCCCGGAGGCACAGGCAGTCAAAGCCAAAATTAACAATTGGGATAACATCAAATTGAGAAGTTTCTGTACTGCAAAAGTAACAGTCAGAAAAGTGAAGAGGCAACCGACAGAATGGGAAAAATATTTGCAAATGATGCAATAGATAAAGGATTAATAACCAGAATCTATAAAGAGATGAAGAAACTCCACAACAACAAAACAAACAACCCACTTAGGAAATGGGCCAAGGACCTCAATAGACATTTTTCAAAAGAGGAAATCCAAATAGCCAACAGACACATGAAAAAATGTTCAGGATCACTAGCAATCAGGGAAATGCAAATCAAAACCACAATGAGGTTTCACCTCACCTCAGTTAGATTGGCTCACATATTGAAATCTACCAACAACAGATGCTGGTGAGGATGTGGGGAAAAGGGGGCACTAATCCACTGTTGGTGGAATGCAAACTGGTAAAGCCACTACGGAAGTCAGTTTCGAGATTCCTCAGAAACCTGAATATAACCCTACCATACAACCCAGTCATCCCACTCCTTGGAATTTACCCAAAGGAAATTAAATTGGTAAACAAGCTGTCTGCATCTCAATTTTTATTGCAGCTCAATTCACAATAGCTAAGACATGGAATCAACTTAAATGCCCATCAACAGTAGACTGGAAAAGAAATTATGGGACATGTACTCTATAGAATACTATGCAGTAGTAAAAAACATTGAAATCTGGTCATTTACAACAAAATGGAGGAATCTGGAAAACATCATGCTGAGTGAAATAAGCCAGTCCCAAAGGGACAAATATCTTATGTTCTCCCTGATCAGTGACAACTGAGCACCTAAAGGAAACCTGTTGAAGTGAAACTGATACTATGAGAAACAATGACGTTATCTGCCCTTGTACTGATTGTGGAGGAACAACTTACTACTTTATTACTCTTAGTATTTTTTTGGTTCTACTTAATACCATTGGTTGAACTCTTTAATTAACACACAATTATTCTTAGGTGTTTAAATTTAACTGAAAAGTGATTCCTGTTAAATATAAGAGTGGGAATAAGAAACGGAGGAGATGTACAGTTCAACACATGCTCAATCGGACTTACCCCTAATGGTAGAGTTAGAAACGTGCTAGGGGATTCCAATCCAATCCCATCAAGGTGACATATACCAATGCCATGTAACTAGTCAAATTGATCAGCTTCAGTTCATAATTGATCACAATGATAGGATTAAGTGTCAAAGGGATCACATAAACAAGAGTAGTGTCTGCTAATACTAACTAATATAATTAAAAAGAGAGAATGATCCAACATGGGAAGCAGAATACACAGCAGACTCATAGAATGGCAGATGTCCTAAACAGCACTCTGGCCTCAGAATCAGCCCTGAAGGCATTCAGATCTGTCTAAAAAGCCCATGAGAGTATTTCAGGCATGGGAAGCTAAGACATTCTGGGGAAAAAAAAAAAAGACGTAAATGAAAGATCTCTGCAAGTGAGATCCCAGTTGAAAGAATGGGCCATTAAAGATCAGAGTTGGTGAACTCAAGGGCATCCATAGCCTTGGCAGCTCATGACAAGAGCCTCAGGTGATTACTGATGTCGTAAATAAGAGTGTCAATTGTTAAATCAACAATAGGAGTCATTGTGCACTTACTCCCCATGTAGGATCTCTGTCCTTAATATGTTGTACTATGTGAATTAATGGTATAACTAGTACTCAAACAGTACTTTATACTTTGTGTTTCTGTGTGGGTGCAAATTGTTGAAATCTTTACTTAGTATATACTAAACTGATCTTCTGTACATAAAGATAATTGAAACTGAACCTTGATGTGGATGGGATGGGAGAGGGAGTGGGAGATGGGATGATTGCAGATGGGAGGGTACTTATGGGGGGGGAGCCACTATAATCCAAAAGCTGTACTTTGGAAATGTATATTTATTAAATAAGTTTAAAAAAAAAAACAGAGAACCCAAGATATGCTACACATGAAGTTCTCATTTCCTAGCTCAGTTACTAAAACAGCAAAGAAGAAACTCTTGAATAGAATTAGACTCATATTCGCCCTACTACTTAGAACAATTTAAATACCTCAAGAAAACCTAGAGGTCAGAATCAAATCACCCTGCTCTCTAAACTTTTAAGCTACAGGAGCTGACTGACAAACTGAGGAAGTTTCCAACTAAATGCAAACTGTAAAAAAAAAGAAAAGTTGCAACATGGAAAATTACAATCAAATATGGGTTGAAAAACTCTAAGAGCAGAGTTCAAAAGTCAAAGATCAAAACTTCTTGTCAACTTTTTTCCTAACAGAAAACCTGGTTGTTTTAACATTAATATGTAGGACCAAATTCTATCTTCATGTCAATGTGCCTTTTGTATTAATGCTCAATTTCCAGAAACTCATGTGGCCAATTCCATGATAACCTCAGCCAATCTACCACAAATCTACAACACTTTATATTTTCCTCAGCTGATTGTCCTGTTTTGTTCCTCTTTCTCTGTGCCAAACACCATTGTACTTTAGGACAAATATTACTTTTTCCTTTATTTAAAACATATCTCTTATATTCCATAACTTCACTAAAAGTATGTCTGTGTATCACAGTTTTGTAACCTTTTCTCTTAATTTTGGTTACCATATACTTGTTAGAATTATTCCTTATTCTAAGTAACTTAATTTCTAACAAAAGCTTAGTAAACAATTTTGAACCGACATACTTCAATAATTGATGAAAGCACAGTTACTTGTAGGTCCAGTGCCTTTTATAGAATTTAAGATGTCAAAAGTTCATGAATTTACATTTAGGAACATTTACCTCTTTCAGGGGTTAATCTGGTAATGCACAACTATAGTAAAAAGGGTGGTCCTTTCTAGCACTTCTTGCAGGCTTATGCCAGGTGCTTGGCTGAGGGATCTACACACCTTAAGCTTTTTGATCCTCATCACAGCTTTCTGGGGCTGTAACTATGGTTATCTCTACTTCTCAGTTAAGACATGACAGACATACCCTGAGTAAATTTCCTCTCATCGCAAGTGAGCATAAATTCTAACATGATAAAAAGCTTCAGAATATTAGATAATATGAACTTACCATGTGTAAAATGTTTATGGAAAATATGTATCATGACAAAGCTATGCATAGATTATCAAAAAATTTTTATACCAAAACAAACATACAATTTTTCTTCCCACAAACTTTTTCAAGTACAATAATGTTGCTCCGGCATTATTTAAAGTAATTAGAAAAAAAGCTGTCAAATAACAGATAACTCTTCCAAAGCCAAGAAACACTTCTTTAGTGAGCCAGAGTGTTCTGCCCCAATTCAGTCCTACAAAGTGATCACAAGCCAAAAAATGTTTCATTCTCAGCCTAAGTCAAATTCTCCATTTTCTCAATCTCCTTATCAACCCAGTTTTCTTTCAGGTAAGCTCCTTCTCGAATCCCAATATCCTGGAGACCTTTCTTGAAGTTTCCTAATTAACACTGCACTCATGCTCCAGTCCTTTCAGAAATGTCCCTCCTCCCAAATTCTCCTTTTCCCCACTTTTCCTAAGGATTTTCCACAGGCCCCATCTCATATCCCATGAATCCCTGCTACAGCTCTTGCAAAAGTCATCTGCTTTCAGCAATAATATTCTTCCCTTTTCCTATCTATCCTCGGATGGAGACACACACAAATTACATGTTCTCCCCTCCCTCAGCTCTTTCAAGACACCTAACCCTCCCCCAGAGTTTCCCTCCAGTGCTGTCAACCTTGGTCCTGAACTCTAAACCCTGACCTTTTTTCTCAGTCTTTCAAATCCAGAAGTGCTGGGGTTTTACTCTTTGTCAACAGCACACGACTTTCCCCCCAGGTCTACCTCCCATGCCGCCACATCCAAGTCTTCAAGGCCCCTGATTCCCTGCAGAACCCCAGAGAAACTCAGTCCCCAATATCCCTTCTTCCCTTCCTGTCTCTGTGGCCCCTAATTCTCCTCTAGGTGCCCTTGGACCCCAGATTTCTCCCCATACCTGCGGCCCCTCTCTGCTGCAGGACAGAGGCCCACCTCACTGCCTCCAGGGCTTGGGGGTCCTTTCCCTTAACCTTGGTGCCCCCAGGCTGCTGACAGCGTCAGTCCAGCCAGACTGGTTCACCTGCTCTTCCTGTCCACGAGGAAGGCACAGGCGGCCAGGTTAAGCCAATGCCGAGCAGCATCTGAAACTCGGAGAGGAGCACGTCATTGTTGAACTTCGGTATCACTTTCAGGTCCAGCTCCAGCCCCGTGTCCTCCAGGGCCCGGCCGACTCCAGTCTCTGCTCCTCCTCACGTCTGAGCCTCTGCTGCTGGGACCCTAAGAGGCCTGCTGCCAGCAGGTGCTGTGACTGCACTCCACTGAGGTAGGCCCCGGATCTGTCACTGCCTCAAAGATAAACTCAATCACCAGTGAGCTCCTCAGGCCAGTGCCGTGGCCGCCACCTCTGCTGCAGTCCCAGGCTCCCCCACGGCAGCCCCAGGCTTCCTCACTGCACAGAAGCCTGAGGTCTAACTTCGCCCCCACCGCCGCTGGGCCCACGCTCAAGGCCCGTTGTTTAACCACCGCGGCCGCCATCTTCCCACGCTCAACATTGCCTTCTCCCCACACTTCGCTTCCAATGTTGCAGCCTTGCCAGGATTCATGGCTGCCACTGTCGCAGCCGTCCCACTCTTCAGGGCCACCCTACTCTTCGTGGCTGCGGCTGCCACCCCCACTCTGCAGGGCAGCCCCACTCTTCATGGACTCAGCCTCCGCCAACGTCCAGAATTCGTGGTTGCTACTTCTGCCGCTTGGTGATATCACATCTGCTGCATCACACGCCCGGCCCCGCCCCTTCCTCCTGGTCTCAGTCGTCCCCCTCCTACTTTCACTTTCACCTGTCCCGTGGACTCCATGGAGTTGACCCTCTGAGAGTTTTTTCCTTACCAGTGACCTGGGGGTATAGGGCCCTCTTCTGACATCTCTAAGTAGTAAACTTCTACTACTTCATAGATGTGGTTCAGTTGCCTTGACTCACACTGAATCTAACTTTACTGCTGGTCATAGTTCTCCTAGAGCGGCCACCTTGGTAGAAATAAGCTAGAAACAGATCAGACAAGTCTCAAGGGCATCTGGAAATCTTAATACGTGTCCTGCAGAAGGAAATCCTGGTTGTTGGCTGCACACTCCCCTGGGCCCTCCGTTCCCTCTGTGACGTGTCCTGCCTGGTGGCCATGGTTTTGTGTGAACTGCATGCTCCTAGACACGGCGTGCACTGCAATATCACTAGATGATGGACGGTAACAGTCCCATCCTCTGATGGCCACTGTTGTATATGCAGTCTGTCAGTAACTGTCACGTTGGCACGTGGTGACTGTTTTCTTAGAAGTTCTGTAATGGAGGTTAATAGCTCCCAGGTGTGTGAGTATCCAGGCCATACTAATTGGGGTTGAGTGGTGGAAACCAGGCCCTCAGGGCACATGGCTTTCTGTAATTCTCTGATCATCTTCAATGTATGTATATACTGTATTTATTTATTCTCAAATAAAAATTATGTTTAGAGACATCACAGAGAATAGGACAAGAATATCTGAATTGTTTGTTATAGCCTCCTTTAAGTCAGAAGTTTGTGTTGCTTGTGTTTAACTCCCAACTCTCCAATAAGAGTTTTTGAAGCTTCCGATTCTTTCTTCCATAGTGCAATGATAATTGATAAGATAAACAATCATAGTTTCAATTATATACATACATATTTAGAGATTTTTTTGAAATGTATTTTTGGCACAATCCACTAATTGATCCTTCTAGCTGTTAAATTTCTTGTTTCACAGTATAGTTAAGAGTGCTTCACAACACAGATTTTCAACTCTTTCATGTTCATATTAGAGACAAAATATATTATAAAATCTCATTTTGTTGCAGTTATACTTCACAATAAAAACAATCTACACACTAATTGAATATCCCTATTTTGAATTTTTTATGTGTTTGTACATAAAGATTGAACTGACAACAAAGAAAACTAGGTTAAAGTAAATGTCAAAGGGGCCGGTGCTGTGGTGCAGTGGGTTAACGCCCTGGCCTGAAGCACCAGCATCCTATATGGGCACCGGTTCAAAACCCAGCTGCTCCACTTCCAGTCCAGCTCTCTTCGGTGGCCTGGGGAAGGCAGTGGAGGATAGCCCAAGTCCTTGGGCCCTGCACCTGCATGGGAGACCAGGAGGAAGCACCTGGCTCCTGGCTTCGGATTGGTGCAGCACCAGCCATGGCGTCCATTTGGGGAGTGAACCAGCAGATGGAAGACCTTTCTCTCTGTTTCTCCTTCTCACTGTCTGTAACTCTCTCAAATAAACAAAATATTTCTTAAAAAAAGTAAATGTCAAAGCACATTGTCATGCTCTAGTATTTAACAATCTGAGTAAAGAAAAGTTAATAAAATACATGTTCTTTTTAAATTACAATTGTTTGAAATATTAATTTTTAATAATATGCATATATGTGAACCTTTTGAGGACCCTCTTCCTACATACAGTGGTAGAGCAAAGCCTGAACATCTGCATATTGTAATAAAAGGATAGAAGTAGCACTAATTAATTGTGATAAGAGGATAAAAGAAGCATGAAGCACTTTACTAAAGAGCCTGAGGTATAAGCTTCCAATGTTAAAAACTTGGAAAAGAGTGTTACTGGGGCCAGTATTGTGGTATAGCAGGTTAAGCCATTGCTTGCAAAGCCAGAGACCCATATGGGTGCTAGCTCCTTTGTGGCCACTCTACTTCTAATCCTTCTCCCACATGTGAGACCTGAATGAAACTCCTGGCTCCTGGCTTCAGTCTGGCCCAGCCCTGGCCATTGTGGCCATTTGTGGAGTGAACCAGCTGAGGGAGATTTCTATTTCTCTATGTCTCCCTATCACTCTATAAGTTTGCCTTTCAAATGCATAGATAAATAAATATTTTAAGAAGGAAAAGAGTGGCATTTTCAAACTCAATGACAAAAGGAGTTTGCGTACATTTTATATGGTAGTTGATATGGCTGCATTATTGGCTGCACTTGTTAATTCTAAATCACTATACATACATTCTGAAGCAGAATTATTATGTGATGGGAATCAAGATTCTCACTGTTAAGGAGGGAGTAGAGATGATGAGTAGGAAAGAATGAAGCATGTAATATTGAACTAAATATATAGTATAAATTCATGTTTTCTTGATATAGATATTTTACTAAAAACAAGGAAAAGTTTCTCTCTGCTTGCAGACCAATATTTAAGAGTCAAGAACTGATGCATGAAAGCAGGTTAATTCAAGAAGCCAGAAATGTTGGGAGAAGGAGGATGTGATTGTCACCAAGACTATCACAGCATCTCAGGGTAACAGGATTGTCTCAGATGAGACCAGAATGGGGAATCAGGACTAAGGGGCATCAGTGATAGGCCCTGCTGCATGTTGGGCTCCGGCCAGAAAATAAGAAGGCTGGTCAGAGTCAAAGAGGTTAACTTTGAGCCTGTAGTCACAAATCCCAGCCTCCGGTCCTGCTGACTGGGGTAGGCTATATTACTTGGCAAATTCAGCTGACTTTCTCAAGACCATATTCTAAAATCCTCAAGCAGGCATAACTTGTTTCTTAAGCATAAGTCTAGTCACAAATACAACAGTTTTTACAAAGCAAAATGGAGTCATTTGGGCTACTATCACAGTTAAAATGCTGCATGTAAAATCTTTACTGCTATGTGTATTATGATGAAGAGTAAGATTCTGGTTTTTTTTTAATTTTATTTTAACTGAGGCATCTTTGAAGCCTCACCCAAGTGGCTTCTACTACTTTTCTACATCTAGGGAGGCTTTTAAGAAAACCCAAGTGTTCCTTCTTTGCACCAGTATGAGTTCAAGTCAAACATAGGGTCCTTATCCCAGCCCAAACTGTAACCCTTACAAAACCAGAAACAAATCTCCTTCCCCTGCTATTTCAAGTTATGTGTTTGAACCTCCTGGGAAGCCACTCTTCTCTCTCCAGAAATTCATTTTGTGTGAAATAATACATAACAGATTCTCATAGTCTATGTGTGTGTGTGCACACATGGAATCATTGTTCTCAATATCCAAAGTTTGAGTGAGAGTCTTGTTTGTTTCTACACAATGGCAATAACATGTATCCACATAGGTTACTTAATATGGTTACTCCTGCTATTAGCTGAGTGGGCCTAAAAGTAACTTCTCTGTAGCAGCATGCATACCTCATAATCTGATCCTCAGTTTTTATGCCATTCTCCAATTAAAGGCACCCAAATTCTTCAGATGAATGATTGAGTTAAGATGAGGCAAGTGATATACAAAATAAGCCAGGAACATCTTGCAGCACTAGAAGTAAAGAAGTGCTAAAAAGAAATGGTTGTGAGTATGGTCAAGGATTCAGAAAGCAATTGAAAAATCTCCTGATGGCCAAAGTCGGAATATGTCCATAAGAAAGTAAATGAAATATCATTGGAATATACCCAAGATATAAAATAGCTATCTATTAATCTACACTTACAGAAACAACTGGATGCATAAATACATATGATAGAGCATAAAAACTCTATGCAGAAGAGTTTAGAGATAATTTACATGTAAACTCTGCTCTCATGGAGAAGTTGTAGCATTCCAAACTGCTAGTGTAAGCTGTTCATAACAGCCTTCATCTAAAAGTAACAGATGTAGCCAGTGTTGTGCAGCAAGGTAAGCTGCTGTGAGCAATGCTACCATCACATATTAGAGTAGTGATTTGATTCCCAGCTACTCCACTTCCAATCCAGCTTCCTGATAATATGCTTCCCAGGGTTGGGGATGGGAAAGGCAACAGAATATGGGTCAAGCATTTGGATTCCTGCAACAATGTAAGAGACCCTGGGTAGAGTTCTAGGCTATTGGCTTTAGCCCATAGTAACCTTGGCTGCTGCAGGCATTTAGGGAGTGAATTATTTCTGCCGATTGCCAGGTTGGTCCAGCCACCCCTGTGTGTTGGCAGATAAAAATCTACTCAGGGGCACATTCAGGTAGAAAAAATGTGAGGGCCAGGGGACTGCAGATTCACAGGTATGAGCCCTGCCTTTCAATGTTCATATACTTTTATTTGCTTTACATGGGTCAGGGTTGAGGGTCAGGTAGCCTAAACAATATCTTGTGTAGGCATGTCTTGTTCCCTAGGGCTGTGGCCTTTTGCATGCTCTAGGTCAGTCTCTGCAGACACAAGTCTTGCCTGTTTCTCCCTGCCTCCAACCTTCCACATACATTTTAGAAAACCAAGAATCTGACAGAAGTGGTAGTTAATAGAATGACAAGTCAGCTACTAAAATGTTCAAAGCATGAGGGAGGGAGTAGTTGGTGATGGAATATGATGCCATCACATTCAATGGCTTCTAATATCTTTATTGCTCATCAGTGAAGTTTGATACTGTTCATCAATGAAATATTTTCATTTTTCCCAACCTGAACTCATTCATCAATTCAGACTCTTAAGGAAGAAGCTTGAATAATAGAAAAAGTAGAAACTTGGTAATATGTGGCCTTACTATTTCCCTGGGAGCTATATCACAGTGCTAAGATAATGTCCAGCATCTAGTATTATCACATAGATACTCAATTAATATTTATTGAATGGCTTTATGATGACAAAAATGTCAAAACAACCTAAGTGGCCAATAAATTTAATCTACCTTTGTTTAAGAAGTTATCACATATCTATTTAATGGAACATCACAGTCATAAAAAATATGCTTCCAAAAACTATCAATGTATGACATGAAGTGGTGGTTAGTCTGGTGATTAAGGTGCCTGCATCCCATATCAGAGTGTCTGGGTTCAAATTGCACTCTAGCTCTTTAGTCCAGCTTCCTTAGCCACAGGTGATCATTTAAGTAATTTGATCCTTGCAGATGAGAAATCTGGAATGAGTTCTTGGCTTCTTGCTTTCTCCCTGCCTATCCTGCATTGTTGCAGACATTTGGAAAGTAAACCAGTGGATGAGAGTGCTCTGTTTCTCTGTTGTGTCTCTCAAATAAATAGTAAAAATTTTTAAGAGCCAGGATAAAACATTGCAGATACATTATATCTGTGTAAAAAATCAGGATAAGAAAAGGGATCAACACTATAAAAGCTGTGGCTTTGGGGGCTGGCACCGTGGCGTAGAGGGTAAAGCTGCCACCTGCAGTGCCAGCATCCCGTATGGGCTCCAGTTCAAGTCCTGGCTGCTCCACTTCCAATCCAGCTCTCTGCTATGGCCTAGAAAAACAGTAGATGGCCCAAGTCCTTAGACCCCTGCACCTGTGTGTAAGACCCAGAAGAAGCTCCTGGCTCCTGGCTTCAGCTCAGCCCAGCTCCAACCCTTGCGGCCAGCTGGGGAGTGAACCAGAGAATGGAAGACCTCTCTCTCTCTGCCTCTCCTTCTCTCTCTGTGTAACTCTAAGTTTCAAGTAAATAAATAAATCTTTAAAAAAGAAAAATACCTTACCAAGCTCACAAAATCTTGGGTATTTTTTTTTCTTTTTACTTTAATCTAATACAATGTGGTTCATTTTGGAAAAAAGGGAAATGCTGAAAAGATCAATCAGGAAAAAAAAAGCAGTACCTCCATCATCCAAGAATGCCACTACCAATACCCAAGTAGGTTCTGCTTTGTGTCTGGCCTTTCCCCCACTAAGCCTATTATTTGATACATCATAATCTATTTATGTACAACAGTGTTTAGCCTTATAATTTGTTTGCAGCTTTTCACTGGAAAAAATAAAGATCAGAGCCACATCTTTACTCAAATTCAAAAACCTCTTGGGGATGAAGCCATTGAAGAAGGGAAGCCTGCTGGAGAGTGGGGTTGTGTGGGGGTTAGGTCCACCTCCAGTGGAGACTTCAGAAATCTGCCCCCATGAGGACTTCTGGAGAAGCTGTTCTGCATGGCTTAATGAAGTGAAACCTCTGAGTTTTCCACTAAAATGATGTAATAGCCATCCAGAGGGCCAGATAGGCTGCATTGGCAGACATCATTTTTAATCCTCAACACACCCCTGTGAAGGGTATTCTTATTTTTCAGATAAGAAAACAGGCTCAGAAACATTATAGTCCCCTCCATCACCCCAGAACACCACCCCAGAATGCCATATCACCCTGGGGCAGGATTCTAGTACGAGCCACACACACAGAACCTTGGGTCCAGAGGGCCTGGCAAATGGGACCCATAGAGGCCTTTGAAGCAGATGTGAGAGTCCATCCTGTAGTGAGATTTTTGTACAGAGATGAGACACCAAAGCCTTTAACAGGAAGTATTTATTATTTATGCCAGTATAAGGCCCAGGTGGATTTTTATTCAAAAGCCTAAGACCCAGAGAGGGGTATTTTCTCTTTTTTTGTTCTTAAGATTTATTTATTTTTTTGAAAGTCAGAGTTACACAGAGAGGGGAGAGGTAGAGAGAGAGAGAGAGAGAGAGAGAGCGAGAGAGCTCTTCCATCCACTGGTTCATTCCCCAGATAGCCACAATGGCTGGACTGCACCAATCTGAAGCCAAGAGCCAGGAACCAGGAGCTTCTTCCAGGTCTCCCATGTGGGTGCAGGAGCCCAAGGACTTGGGCCATCTTCTACTGCTTAACCAGGCCATAACAAAGAGCTGGATGGGAAGTGAGGCAGAAGTCTTTTTCTTCATGCAGCCAAACACAGCTTCTCCAGTCTGCTGCTGATAGAGGTCCCACGAGGCTCAGCCTTTGCCACTCTGTGAACTTTTCTCACCACAAGAGCACTCAGAAGGATGCCTGGACAGCTCAGAATCTGAAATAAGTTTCCCACAACCTAAGGGATACCTCCCTCTTGTCATCTTCCTGAGAAATAGACTCAAGTATACATTGACTGGAGAGGAGGTAAAGAAGATATGTATGTGGTGTTGGATCAGAATCAGAAGCAAAGTTCAAACTGATGTCACATACCTTGCTGGATTCATGGATATGTGTGAGATGGAACAAACAACAACATTGAGAAGACAGGTTTCTCATGAAAGATCAGTGGAGTAACCAAAAATTTACAGAACTCTGAAAAACAACAGATGTGTGAAACTGCTGATGGAGATAAAACAAGAGAAAATAATTATATGAGACTCAATGAACTGGTGAAATTTATTACAATTTCAAACATTGGCATCTCTGAAAATTGTGAATAAAATTTCTTATTTCAAGTGTCCCAGACTTTTTTTTTTGACAGGCAGAGTGGACAGTGAGAGAGAGAGACAGAGAGAAAGGTCTTTCTTTTGCCGTTGGTTCACCCTCCAATGGCTGCCGCGGTTGGCATGCTGCGGCCGGCGCACCGGGCTGATCCGATGGCAGGAGCCAGGTGCTTATCCTGGTCTCCCATGGGGTGTAGGGCCCAAGCACTTGGGCCATCCTCCACTGCACTCCCTGGCCACAGCAGAGAGCTGGCCTGGAAGAGGGGCAACCGGGACAGAATCTGGTGCCCCGACCGGGACTAGAATCCGGTGTGCCGGCGCCGCAAGGCGGAGGATTAGCCTAATGAGCCACGGTGCTGGCTCCAGACTTTTGAACTTTGTGCCTAGTACCAAGAACAATTCCTAATGAGTTATTATTGGCCTGATGCTTGGAGATTATGGCTCTCATCTGCAGAAGTAATTTTTAGTGATGGACTCCAGGTTTTCATCAAACAGCAGAGTTACACGAGAGAAAAAGATGTATCTGCTGATTCACTCCCCAAGTGGTCACAAGTGCAGTGGCTGGATCATGCAGAAGCCAAAAACCTGGAATTCAGCTGGGTCTAACATGAGTGGCAGAGACACAACCACCTGAGGTATCATCCTCTGCTTCCTGGGCATATTCACTGGAACCTGGACCCTAACCAGGACTTGACTGACACTCTAATATGGGATACATGTGTCCCAAGTAACACCTTAATCTTCTGCTTCATGATGCCTGTCATCTGGGGGAGCTTCTACTAGGTACCTAGCTATGGCAAGATTTTACCAAAGTCAAACTACAAATCTTGCTATCCTGACACCAGGTCCATCTGAATATGGATATTGACCTGATCTTTCACACAGAACTGTTCATAGCAGTTTCTGAAATGTAAAAATAAGCAGCTTTTTGAGTGCCTTTATTTGGCTCTCAGGTAGCCAGGAATTCCCAAAGATTAAAGCCAGGAATCAAATCTGGGGCAGAACAACTCAGGTGGAGAGCCTCCCCATGATTTTAGTTTAATGAAAATAGGAGGGTGGTTGCTAATGCCTCAAGGGAGTTTAGGAGAAAAACGTCCCTCTGGGAAGATTTTTTCTGAATCCACAGTTTAGAAAAATGTCAAAACAATGGGCCGGTGCTGCAGCTCACTAGGCTAATCCTCTGCCTTGCGGCGCCGGCACACCGGATTCTAGTCCCAGTCGGGGCACTGATCCTGTCCCGGTTGCCCCTCTTGCAGGCTAGCTCTCTGCTGTGGCCAGAGAGTGCAGTGGAGGATGGCCCAAGTGCTTGGGCCCTGCACCCCATGGGAGACCAGGAGAAGCACCTGGCTCCTGCCATCGGATCAGCGTGGTGCGCCGGCCGCAGCGTGCCAACCGTGGTGGCCATTGGAGGGTGAACCAATGGCAAAAGAAAGACCTTTCTCTCTGTCTCTCTCTCTCTCACTGTCCACTCTGCCTGTCAAAAAAAAAAAGAAAGAAAAATGTCAAAACAAGATACACAAAATGCAATCATAAAGATTGTACAAGTTGAGTAGAGAAGGAAAATAGGATGGAGGGCAAAGGTTCGGAGCCAGGGTGTACTGGGAAAGAAACATGGGGAAAGAATTTCCCTTTGAGGCCAGCCTGATCAAACAAAAAAGCAGAAGGAAAAAGAGCCAGGCATTTCTGACAATTTCTCAAATCACAGATGCTAACAAGGATCCTAGTGCCTTTGGAAGGATTCAAGCCCTGCTTTGTCATGGGCAAAATCTGAAAAGAGGACTCTAACCTGCTTGTGTAGCCTACCTCAAATTGGCTAATCAGGGGCCGGGCGCTGTGGCACAGTGGGTTAACGCCTGAGGTGCCAGCATCCATATGAGAGCTGGTTTCAGACCAGCTTCACTTATGATCCAGCTCTCTGTTGTGGCCTGGGAGAGCAGTGGAGGATGGCCCAGGTCCCTAGGCCCCTGCACCCACATGGGAGACCCAGAGGAGACTCCTGGCTCCTGGCTTCAGATCAACACAGCTCTGGCTGTTGAAGTCAATTGGGGAGTGAACCATCAGATGGAAGAACTCTCTCTCTCTCTCTCTCTCTGCCTCCCCTCTCTCTGTGTAACTCTGACTTTCAAAAATAAATAAAATCTTTTTTAAAAAATTGGCTAGTCAAACCTCATGCTAGAGCATTGCTTTATCTTGTAGGTGAGGGTCTTCAGATTCCAGAATCTAGCATTGCATGGACATTTCTAGACCACACTCAAATATAATTTATAGCCATACAACAGCGGTCAGTGGCACTTATCTCTGCTGAGACTTTTTTAAACAAAAATTCTCAGTGTAGTTACTGGATATCTTGAGGGGCAGGGATGCTGGACCAGTTGCAACAGCACCAAGGCAGGAGCTACCTCCACTGGCTCACTCTCCAATTGGCCACAGTGGCCCACTGGGCCAGGCCAAAGCCAGGAGCCAGGAGCTTCTTCTGGATCTCCCACATGGGTGCAGGGGCCCAAGGACTTGTGCTGTCTTCTGCTTTCTAAAGCAGATTAGTAAGGAGAGGTGTTGTAAGTAGGGCAGCTGGACTCAAACTGGTGCCCATATGGGATGGCAGCACTGCAGGCGATGATGCCACAGCACCAGCCTCAATAAATAAGTCTTAAATAAAATAAAATAAAACACAAATACATTACTTAGTAGAAAATGCTTTTTCAAGTTGTCTATCTTACAAATAAAACATTCAGTGTCTAAGTCATATGGACTGAATAAAGGCCCAAGTTTTGCTGAAGGAGAGTTTACTTGTGTGGCCAGCATAGGAGGTAAGATTACTGCTCCAAACCACATCTCTCCCAGTAGCTCAGGGAAAAGCTTACCATAGATACAGAATAAAAAGCTGGAGGACATTCATTCAAGAGAGGACTTGGGCTTTGTTGTGTGGTCTTGGTGCTTTTCTCATTGTGCACCTGCAGATTCCCAGCTGGTCTGCTCTTGTGATCATCAACATCATAAAACTTACCACTGTGAGACTTGGGTGCATCTGTCCTGAGGGTTACTTTTTGAAAGAAACAGCAACTTTCCTCTAAGAAAGCAATTTGCCTGTGTTTAATGATTATAACAGTATTGAGGAAACTGGTTTCCTTTTGCTGGCCGGACAAGCGAAGGGGATTTAATGGAGGAGCTAGACCTCTTGTGTTTAAGAGGACCCTGTGAGAATACTACTTCAAGAAGTATTATTGGGCCAGCGCTATAGCACAGTGGGTTAATCCTCCACCTGTAGTGACAGCATCGCATATGGGTGCCAGTTCTAGTCCCAGTTGCTCCTCTTCCCATCCAGCTCTCTGCTATGGTCTGGGAAAGCAGTAGAAGATGGTCCAAGTGCTTGGGCCACTGCACGCACATGGGAGACCTGGAAGAAGCTCCTGGCTCCTGGCTTTGCAGCTCTGGCCATTGTGGCCATCTGGGGAGCGAACCAGCAGAGGAAAGACCTCTCTCTCTGTCTCTACCTCCCTCTGTAACTTTGTCTTTCAAATAAATAAAATAAATCTTTTTAAAAAAAGAAGTATTATTTATTAATTCATTGATCAAGTACATCTCTCAGTGTTCTCCCTGAGCCAGACCTTTTGAGGCATGCAGAGGAGAATCAGAGAGAGGCCTTTTATCATCAGCCTGTAAGAGACCTCTATACAGGTAGATAAAGAGGAAATGGGTTTCTGGCAACAAGCACTACAGCTTCTTGTGAATGTCTTGGAGATTTATTAATCCCCCAACATTTTAGTTAACTCTGGTTTATGAATCTTATTTTATAGTAGAATCACACAGGGTGATATTTGAAAATATTCATCAGAAAGTTGGAGATAAAATTGCTTTACCCAGAGTTTTTACTGAAAGGTATAAATAACATAGTGGAAATGATTTTTACTGACAAGTTTATTTATGATAAAAATAAGACTTACACATGTATCAGACATAAAGTTTCATGTTAATCAAAAAAACCTTTAATTTCTTTTGTCAAAGATAGATTCCTTCCTTCCTTCCTTCCTTCCTTTCTCTCTCTCTCTTTCTTTCTTTCTTTCTTTCTTTCTTTCTTTCTTTCTTTCTTTCTTTCTTTCTTTCTTTCTTTCTTTCTTTCTTTCTTTCTTTCTTGGAGATACATTTCAAAGGGAGGAGAGCCAGGCAGACAGTTCTTCCATCTGGAACCAGGAGAAGCACCTGGCTCCTAGCTTCATATCAGCACAGTGCAGCAGCCACAGCACTCTGGCTGCAGTGACCATTGGGGGGTGAACCAATGGAAGGAAGACCTTTCTCTCTCTCTCTCTCTCTCTCTCACTGTCCACTCTGCCTGTCAAAAAAAGAAGAAGAAGAAGAAGAAGAAGAAGAAGAAGAAGAAGAAGAAGAGAGAGAGAGTTCTTCCATCTATTGGTTCACTTTCCAAAAGGCTACAATGGCCAGGGCTGGGCCAGGATGAAGCCAGAAACTAGGCATTTCATCCATCTCCCATATCAGTGGAGTGAGCCATCTTTTTCTGCTTCCCACAGCATATCAGCAGAAAGCTGGATTGGAAGTGGTGCAGCTGGAACACAAACGGTTGCCCATATGGAATGAGGACCTCATAGGTGGCAGCTTAACCAACTATGTCACAAATGTGCCAGCCACAAATCTTTAATTTCTGTCTTAGAATCAATTATGTTATACTGAGTTTTTCTTTTTTTTTTAAAGATTTATTTTATTTTATTTGAAAAAATTACAGAGAGAGGTAGAGACAGAGAGAGAGAGAGAGAGGTCTTCCATCTGCTGGTTCACTCCCCAAATGGCTGCAATGGCAGGACCTGACCCAATCCAAAGCCAGGAGCTTCTTCTGGGTCTCCCACATGGGTGCATGGGCCCAAGGATTTGGGTCATCCTCTGTTGCTTTCCTAGGTATATTAGCAGAGAATTGGATCAGAAATGGAACAGCTGGGACTCGAACCAGCACCCATATGGGATGCCAGCACTGTAGCCTGGGGCTTTAACTATGCACCACAGCATTGGCCCCTATACTCAGTTTTTCTTTTTTTTTTTCTTAAAGATTTATTTATTTATTTATTTATTTATTTGAAAGAGTTACACAGAAAGAGGAGAGGCAGAAAGAGAGAGCTTCCATCTGATGGTTCACTCCCCAATTGGCCACAATAGCCGGAGCTGTGCAGATCCAAAGCCAGGAGCCAGGAGCTTCTTCCAGGTCTCCCACATGGGTACAGGGGCCCAAGGACGTGGGCCATCTTCTACTGCTTTTCCCAGGCCATAGCAGAGAGCTGGATCAGAAGAGGAGCAGCCAGGTCTCAAATCAGTGCCCATCTGGGATGCTGACACTGCAGGCGGCAGCTTTACCTGCTATGCCACAGCGCGGGCCCCTATACTTAGTTTTTCTGACAACTCACTGTTCATGAATTTAATGAACCTCCTCTGGGATTGGTGTCACACTACCTCAGTGGTATGGAAAACTCCTGGAGGGCCTTTTCATTTATGGCAGTGACTGGGGAGCACTGCTGGCACTAGATGGTCATTATCAGACAGTGCCCAGGACAGTCCTGCACTTCATGCGTTCTCTGTTGCTGCTGTCACCAGTTACTGCAAACTCTATACCTTGAAGAAATACATTGATTTCCTTGTAATTATGTAGGAGTCCAATAAAGACCTCATGAGTTTCATATCTAGGTGAGAGTTTGGCTGCATTTCTTCCCAGAGATTTTACAAATTTATTCTCTTGATTTACCAGCCTCACAGGAGTGGGAATGTTTTTTTGCCATGAGCCATTTGGATATGTATAATTCATAGGACATGAATAATTATCAATGTAAAAATTAGCCTGCTGTAAATTTATTGACTTTCAAGTCCCTCATGTGGTTGCCTTGGCCAGGCCACACCAAATGATTAGATGGGCTGTATGTGGTCTGAGGGCTTCCCATTCACCAAAAATCCTGCTCTGGAAGATGCCCACCTTCCTTGGCTAGAGGACTTTCCCACAATTTTAGAGACAGAAAGAATATCTCTCTCTTTTTTAAAAATCTTGTTTAATTACCATTTTACAATCACATTTAAATGAGAACTGGTATACATATAACTAATCACATATTTCCCTTGCCTTTTAACATTTTCCCAATCTAAATACTCTTCTCTCTGGTGGCTCTGGTATATTCTCTCTCTTTTTTATTTTAAAGATTTTTTTATTTATATGAAAGAGTTATACAGAAAGAGGAGAGGCAGAGAGAGAGAGGTCTTCCATCCATTGGTTCACTCCCCAATTT
Organism: Lepus europaeus; assembly: GCF_033115175.1. Classification (NCBI taxonomy): domain Eukaryota; kingdom Metazoa; phylum Chordata; class Mammalia; order Lagomorpha; family Leporidae; genus Lepus; species Lepus europaeus. The sequence continues at coordinate 9,374,870 of NW_026909276.1, read as the reverse complement.
GCCACAACAGCCAGAGCTGTGCCAATCCAAAGCCAGGAGCCAGGAGCTTCTTCCAGGTCTCACACACAGGTGCAGGTGCCCAAGGACTTGGGCCATCTTCTACTGCTATCCCAGGTCATAGCAGAGAGCTGGATTGGAAGCAGAGCAGCCGGGTTTCAAACCAGTGCCCACATGGGATGCAGGCGCTTCAGGCCAGGGCATTAACCCACTGCGCCACAGTGCTGGCCCCAAAAATATATATCTCATTTTCCTTCTGTAGTCATGCCACCTCCTGAGCACAACTGGGAAAGACTTTTTACTTTTACAGACCCCTGTAATTTAAATTGCCCCACCTATATTCTCCAGGTTAATTTCCTTTTTCAGGGAATTAGACACAATCACACTTTCAATCAATCTATTTTGCCATATAGGGTAACACGTTCACAGGTTCAGAGGATTAAGACATGTTCAAGGGAAAGGCTGTCTGTTACATATGCCAGGAAGAATTTTCACTTTTTTTTAGATTTATTTTAATTATTTGAAGACAGTTATAGAGAGAGGTACAGCCAAAGAGAGAGGGAGGTCTTACATTTGCTAGTTCACTCCACAAATCACCACAAGGACCAGAGCTGAGCTGATCTAAAGCCAGGACCTTCCTCCAGTTGTCTGACACAGGTGCAAGGGCCCAAGGACTTGGTCTATTTTCTGCCTTCCCAGGCCATAGCAGAGAGCTGGATCAGAAGTGGAGTAGCCATGGGGGGTGGGGATGGGGTGCTGTGGCATAGCAGGTAAAACTGCCACCTGCAGTGCTAGCATCCCATATGGGCACCAGTTTGAGTCCCGGCTGCTCCACCTCCAATCCAGCTAAATCTGAGGCAGTTGTTCTTCATTACCTAATTCCAGTGTGATGTATTTGTATTCAATCCAAGATAGTTTTTTTTTAAAGAATTGTCTAGGGGCGGGCACTGTGGCATACCAGGTAAAACCACCCCCTGCAGTGGTGACATCCCATATGGGCACCAGTTCAAGACCCTGCTGCTCCACTTCTTCTTCTTCTTCTTTTTTTTTTTTTGACAGGCAGAGTGGACAGTGAGAGAGAGACAGAGAGAAAGGTCTTCCTTTTGCCATTGGTTCACCCTCCAATGGCCGCCATGGTAGGCACGCTGCAGCCGGCGCACCGCGCTGATCCGATGGCAGGAGCCAGGCGCTTCTCCTGGTCTCCCATGGGGTGCAGGGCCCAAGCACTTGGGCCATCCTCCACTGCACTCCCTGGCCACAGCAGAGAGCCGGCCTGGAAGAGGGGCAACTGGGACAGAATCCGGTGCCCCGACCAGGACTAGAACCCAGTGTGCCGGCGCCGCAAGGTGGAGGATTAGCCTGTTGAGCCACGGCGCCGGCCGCTGCTCCACTTCTGATCCAGCTCTCTGCTATGGCCTGGGAAAACAGTAGAAGATGGCCCAAGTCCTTGGGCCCCTGCACTTGCATGGGAGACCTAGAAGAAGCTCCTGGCTCCTGGCTTTGGATCTGCACAGCTCTGGCTATTGTGGCCAATTGGGGAGTGAACCAACAGATGGAAGACCTCTCTCTCTCTCTCTCTCTGCCTCTCCTCTCTCTGTGTAACTCTGAATTTCAAATAAATAAATAAATCTTTAAAAACAAATTGTCTAAATTTCAAGCACATCTCTGCACTGTTACCATCTCTGTTCTTTCTGATGCCATATCAAAAAGAAATAATTGTTGGATGCTTAAAGTTGATGCTTAGAGGAGAATATTCTAGGTTCTTGTGGAAGTCTGAAACAGAAACTTATTGATCATACAGATGATAGTATTGCTATGTATTTTCTGTTGTCACATCAGAATTTTCCTATGTTTTCCCTTAATTACCTTCTGTTGGGCTCATCAAATTTTGAGTTTCAAAAATTGTATTTACTTCAGAAACAGAGATACAGAGGCTCAGAGAGCTCCCATCCACTTATTTATTCCTCAAATGTCTACATGGCTGCCCAAATTAAAACCAAGTGCTGGGGATCTGGCTTTGTGGCATAGTGGGTAGGGCCACTGCACTGTTGAAATAAAAGATGAGATTGTTTTGCTGTAAGAATTTTTTTGAAATCCACACATACAAGGAGTTTTTGAGAAGTTCATTGATGAGGACAACATTGTGGCATAGCAGGTAAAGCCACTGCTAGGGACACTGCCATTACATATCAGAGTGTCATTTGGGTACCAGCTTCTCTGCTTCTGATCTAGTTCCCTGGTGGTATACCATGGAAGACAGCAGATGGCCTTGCCACCTATGTGAGGGACCCAGGTAAAGTTCCTGGATCCCTGGTTCAGCCTGGACAAAATAACAGCCTTAGCAACATTTGGGATGTGAACCAGCAGATGAAAGATCTTTCACTGTCTGTCAGTCTGCCTGTCAAATAAATAAATAAACAATATTAAAAGTTAAAAAAGTGTCCATATGGACTTTTTAAGCTTTATTTTATTTATCTGAAAGGAAGAGTTAGAGAGAGAAAGGGAGAAACAGAGAGAGAAATCTTCCATCTGTTGTTTCACTCCCCAAATGGCTGCAACGGCTGGGGTTGGGCCAGACCAAAGGCAGGAGCTAGGAGCTTCTTTCCAGTCTTCCATGTGGGTGCAGGGCCCAACTCTATCCTCTGCAGCCTTCCCAGGTGCATTAACAGGGAGCTGGGTTGGAAGTGGAGCAACCAGGACTTGAACTGGTACCCATATGGGATGCCAATGCCACAAGCCAGGGCTTTAATCCACTCACCACAATGCTGGACCTGGGTCCATATGGATTTAAAAATGTTTTTAGTCAGGTGAACTTATCTTTAATTCCACTTTCTGAAAAGTTGCTCTGGCCCAACCCCAGCAAGACACTTTGTTAAAAGTTTCCTTCTGACAGTTATGTCATAACATTCAAAATACAAGGGCTATCAGAACTGGGGTACAATAAAAAAAGCTTCTGCAACTTACATCTCTTGTAGCACCACTCCTCTTGAGAAGTTAGGCAAACCATCTTTTCAGCAAATACAATGAGTCTCCAGCATTTCTACCTAGCTTAACTTTCAGAGGTGGATGCCCAAGACATATGATGAATCTATATACCACCTTGGCTCTGGCTGCCTTAGTTATTCCTGAAGAGTTTAATAGCCACCCACGTCCAAAGGTGGAAGCACATACACACTGGTAAGGTCATTGCAGGAGCAGATGGTAGAAACTGAGGCTGGAGGTGCTGGTACAGCCTGTGGGAAGTTTTATTCCTCAGAGGCCAAATAGAGAGCTCCTTCAGGAGAAATCAGTGGAACAAGGACAGTCAGCATAGGAAGAGACAGAAACATTCTCTTCTCCCACTTACTACCTGTCACTTTCTCTTAAAATGGATACGGTATTAACAACATTTAGTTGCTGTGGTTTTTAAAAATCATGATCTAGTACTGCTCTGTTTCTTTTTATCCTGATAGATCATCCTTAGTGCCTGTGGTATCCTATTAGGAATCCCATCAATGACAGTATAGGCTATTCCCAACTCTTCATTAATCAATTCATTTGTTGATGCTTCAAATCTGAGCAGCTTCTTGGACAGGAGGCACACCACAAACTACAGCAGCGCCTAGTCAAAGGTGCTGGATGGTTGCCCCACCCTCCTGCTCCCAACTGCCAAAGGCCACAACCTTGTCAATGCAGGTACCTACAGATGCCCGCAGCACTGAGGCTAGCCTTCCAACTGCTCCCTGGTGCACTCCTGGCCAGCCGCATGGTGGCCCCACTAGCCCATCACTGTGATCTCTTTACACAGTCAGAATTCCATTGTTCCTTTTCTTGCGGGGTAGGTTAGTTCTAGGTATATAAGGAAAACTTTTATAGAATATTTGCAATTATAAAATTAACACAGATGGAATGTATTTTCATTGTGATTTTTCTTACTGTCAGCATATGGAGCACAAAATAGGCTTCATCTTACATTAGAGACATGTAAAACACAACAAGAGAATGGATTCCCTATTTGCCTGTTTTGTGACCCAGAGCTGAAATGCTGAAGACAAATGCTCTGTAAAAGATATTGGTGTCATAAGACCAGACTGTTGTGTCCACCCAATGTGAGTAACAGCATCTGGACAATGCTCAGAGGACCCTGTACAGGGATGTGATGCTGGAATCTACAGCAGCCTCCCATGCTTGGGTGACACTCCCCAGTCATACCCAAATCTACCCATTTCATCCTATTTGGTAAGCAAGTAGCCACCTTATAAGGTGTAATTCTATTTAGGCATAGGATTTGAGTCCCTGAAGTATGTGAGTATCCACATTCTCCAGCAAAGGATTTAAACTGGCCCTTCTGTTGCACATCTCCTGATCCCAAGCCATCGTCTTTCAAAGAACTTGACTTAATGATGACAAATTTCTTCTTTCTTCCTTCCCCTCTTCCTCTCTCTCTCTCACCCCTCTCCCCCTTTTTTTGCTTTCTTTGAAAGGAACAGTTACAGAGAGCTCTTCCATCTGCTGGTTCACTCTCCAAATGACCACAACAGCTGGGTGTGGGCCAGACTGAACCCAGGCACCTGGGACTCCATCTGGGTCTCCCCCACATGGAGGGCAGGGTCCCAAATATTTGAGCCATCTTCTGTTTTCCCAGGTGCATTAGCAGAGAGCTGGATTGGAAGTGGAGCAGCCAGGACCCATTGTACACAGAGATTTAACCTGCTGGGCCACAATGCCAGCATAAAGTACAACTAGACTAGATTGTATTTGAGGAACTGCCTGCTGCAGTTGTTTCTCCTCAACCCTTTCCTAATTTGAATCAGTCCCTCCCTTGTGAGATCTCCAGGGCACCCCCACCCTGCAAATGACCATATAACTACTCCGAGCTTTTCCAAACCTCCAGCCGAAGTATAGGCAGGCAGTGTTTTTGTGTTGCCCACATGTATAAATACCCTCTTTTCAGTTGAGTTTCTGAAGAGGATAAATGCTTCCCCTCCTCCCTCAGTGCACTTGTCTGTCTCCCAGCCCCACAGTGCGGCAGGAATTGTAATATTCAGGGGACACGAGACCAGAACTGCCTGGCTCTAGACTGCTACACACGAAACAGAAGACTAGGAATACAGCGTGGGACTGAGAGCCCTTAGGAGGGATGAGGTGGAGTAGAGAGCTGGAATGCCAACCAGGGAAGAGGCGTAATAATTCAGGGTGTGGGGAACTGCAGGCTGTCCACCTGTGAGAACCTCCTCATCTACATGGTTTGCAACAATCAGTGGACCACAAGTGTTACGAAAACAACCAGGTGAAACAGATGAAACAGAATGGACTCTGCATAAACAACTAGGAAGAACCAGGTGAAACAGATGAACTTTCGACCTGAGGCTATACGCGTCCTTTCATCTGATTGGACGATACCAGCATAAAGGGACATTGGGATCTGGGTGGGCTGGCGCGGCCGACGTCCGGTGGCCGGGAGCCCGGTGTTGAGGTATCTTTCCCCTCCTAACAGGTTCCTGCGTTAGCCTCCGTGAGGTGGCCTCCAAGTTGGAGCCAGGAATAAAGCTGCAGTAGTGGAAGAAGCCCTCGCCTGAGCCTCTCAGGTCCGTCAGCGCCTTCCAAGTCGGAGGCTGGGACTAGGAGGAGTCAGCAGAGGTGCTGCGCGCTTCTCCCGGTTCGTCCTGCGGTCCCGGTCCTGAGGAGAGTTGTTCAGACGTCAGACACCGGCATCTGCAGTCTCCATGGTAGGCTCTCCTGTGTGCATCCATCCTCCTTGTGTTCTGTTGTCACTGACTGTGCCGGTGTTTTATTTTTTGTCTACACTTTGTTGAAATGGGTTAGTCCCGTTAGTCGTGGAATCCTGGTCCGAGTCTGACCTCTATTTCCTTCTCTGACCCTCTTGGATACCCTTGTACATATTGACAGTCGTGTCTGGTGCTATAGTAGTTTTACTTGGATTTTAGTCATTTTATTGTAATTATCCTCCTTCATGTTGATCCTCAGTTTCATTTAAAGTTGCTGTGAAATTCTGTTTCGCAACCACAAGGTCCTCTGAGTTCTGATTTAGAGTTATTTTGAGTACTTAGATTCCCTTATATGTATTTGTTGTTAGCCTTTTTTTTTTTTTTTTTGCATTTGTGACTCTAGACAGGACCCAAAGAAGAAACAACCATCTCTTCTCTGGGTTTTATGGAGACTTACTTTCCCCTTCTGTGTTAGCCTCTTAAAGCACTCTGTCAGCTCTAAAAGGGCACAGGAAAGGGTGAGCCTCTTACTTTCTAACATGTGGCTTTTCTCTTCACTTTGTCATTTATCTTGTGGTATAAATATTTTTTTAATTTCCTATAATCCCAGTAATCTGTGTTTCTTTTAATGCCTGGCTTTTGGCACCACATCCAATAAATCATTTTCTGGACTGATGTCTTAGGGCTTTTTCCTGTTCTGTTAGTGCTTTTGTAGTTTTAGATTTTATGTTTGAGCATGAAATCTATTTTTTAGTTATTTCATATAAATATTTAGATGTATCCAATTTATTTTAAATGTGGATGGCACATTTTCTTCAGCAGTATTTATTGAAGAGACTACGCTTACTACATTTTATATTCTTGGGACCTTATTTGAAAATCAGTTAACTGTCAATTCTTCAGTTTATTTCTGGGCTTTCCATCCTATTCCAGGGGTCAGCGTTTCTGTTTTTGTGCCAGCACCATGGTGTAGCTTGGTAATATATCTAGCTTTGGTGTTTTTGCTCAAGATTGTTTTGGCAATTAGTCTTTTCTGTTTCCACACGAATTTTAATTTTTTTCTGTTTCTGTGAAGAATGACATTAAAATTTTGATTGGGATTGCATGAAATATCTACATTGTTTTGTGTGAGTAGGAAGGACATTTTAACAGTATTATTTTTCTGATCTATGAACATGGACTAGCTTTCCATTGTTTCTACTGTCATCAGTTTCCTTTATCCGTATGTCACACTTTTGAGTATACAGATCATTCTCCTTATTGGTTAATTCAATCATAAGTAGTTTTATTTTATGATGTTTAAATGAGGCTTTTATTTTAACTTTATTTTTTTAAAGATTTATTTATTTATTTGAAAGGCAGAGTTACAGAGAGGCAGAGGCAGAGAGAGAGAGAGAAGTCTTCCATCCACTGGTTCACTCCCCAAATGGCTGCGATGCCAGAGCTGGGCTGATCTGAAGCCAGGAGCCAGGAGCTTCTTCCAGGTATCCCAAGCAGGTGCAGGGACCCAGGGACCTGTGCCATCTTCTACTGCTTCTCAGGCCATAGCAGAAAGATGGATCGGAAGTTGGGCAGCTGGGACTGGAACCACTGCCCACATGGGATGCTGGCACTGCAGTCAGCAGCTTTCCCCCTAAACCACAGTGTGGCCCCCCACAATGTATTTTTAATTACTGCTTTAAACTCTGTCATTTCCTTTTCCTGCTGGTTTTCTTATTTAGTGTTTTGCTAATTTGTTGAGCTATAACATTAGGTAATTAAATTGTTTATTTGATATCTTCTTTTTTGTTGTGGTGATATTGTACTATATTTTGCTACATCCTATGTTTTGTATGCTTTGTTTCCTTATTTTCTTCAAGATATTTTTAGCTTCCCTCTTAACTTTTTGTTTGATCCTGCAGTTTTTTTAGGGTTGTATATGGCTTAGTTCCTACATATTTGTAAATTTTCTATTTTGTCTATTAATTTCTATTTTCAGACCACTAGGGTGTGCAATTATACTTGATGTGAGTTTAATCTTAAATTTGTTATTACTTTTGTGGCTTAATGTATGACCACATATATTCTATGTGTACATTGGATGCCTTTTGATTTTAGTGTATTGTTCTTGGAGAAAATATTTTTTTTTTAGATTTATCCCAAAAGTTACCTCTAGCAAGGTCAGAAGTACCTGTCCTTGGGAGCTTCCAGTCTTATCATAAGGTCTTTGATTCTAATAAATCTTGCTTTTAAATCTCAAAAAAAATTACTTTTCTATTTATTTATTTGGGAGGCAGAGCTACAGAGAGGGAGAGACAGACAGAAAGGTCTTCCATCTGCTGGTCCACTCCCCAAATAGCTGCAACAGCCAGAGCTGAGTCAATCTGCAGCCCAGAGCCAGGAGCTTCTACCAGGTCATCCGCAGGGGTTCAGGGGCCCAAGCACTCAGGCCATCCTCCACTGCTTTCCCAGGCCCTAGCAGAGAGCTGCATCAGAAGAGGAGCAGCCAGGACTAGAACTGGCACCCACATGGGATGCCTGCACCATAGGTGGAGTCTTATCTCACTACACCATAACACCAGCCCCCAAAATGTTTTATATATGTCTGGTAGGACCATTGGTTCCTAATGCATAATGCAGTCCCAATGTTTTATATATTTTTTTTTAATCCAGATGATCTATTGTTGAAAATGGGGATTTGAAATCCCTGCCTTTATTGTGTGATAGTCTCTTTTCCTTTAGATTTCTTACCTGTATTCCTGTGTTTTAGAGAGAGATGTTCTGAATTTAGGTGTGTGTATAATTTTATATCCACTTGATAAACTGATACTTTATCACTATACAGTGACCTTTGTCTCTTTGTTACAGCTTTGGCCTAAAGTCTGATTCAGTTGATCTAACTTATAGTTAGCTCTGATTGTTGCTTTTCATTTACATTGATTATCTCTTTCCATCCCTTCACTTCCAATCTTAATTGTCCTTTAAAGTAAAGCGGTTCACTTGGCTAATCCTACGCCTGGGTGCCAGCACCCCGGATTCTAGTCCCATTTGGGGTGCTGGATTCTGTCCTGGTTGTTCCTCTTCCAGTCCAGCTCTCTGCTGTGGCCCAGGAGGGCAGTGGAGGATGGCCCACATTCTTGGGCCCTGCACCCACATGGGAGACCAGGAGGAAGCATCTGGCTCCTGGCTTTGAATCAGTGCAGCCCACCAGCTGTAGCATCCATTTAGGGGGTGAACCAACGAAAAGAAGACCTTTCCCTCAGTCTCCCTCTAACTCTGCCCGTCAAAAAAAAAAATTAAAAAATTAAAGTAATGAGTCTCCTGTATCCTCTATATAGTTATATCTTTATTTTTTATTATCCATCCATTGTTTGCCTTTTATTTAAAGAGTTCATTTACATTCAAAATAATTATTAAGAGGTGAGGAATTATTACTATTTTATTGATATTATTGTTCTATAAATTCATCTTTTTTTCATCTCTAGCCTATATCCTTTGTGACTTGATGACTTTCTATAGTGATATACTTTGAATCTTTTTTTTTTTTAAATTTTTGACAGGCAGAGTGGACAGTGAGAGAGAGACAGAGAGAAAGGTTTTCCTTTGCCGTTGGTTCACCCTCCAATGGCCGCCACGGTTGGCGCGCTGCAGCCGGTGCACCACGCTGATCCGATGGCAGGAGCCAGGTGCTTCTCCTGGTCTCCCATGGGGTGCAGGGCCCAAGCACTTGGGCCATCCTCCACTGCACTCCCTGGTCACAGCAGAGAGCTGGCCTGGAAGAGGGGCAACCGGGACAGGATCGGTGCCCCGACTGGGACTAGAACCCGGTGTGCCAGCGCCGCAAGGCGGAGGATTAGCCTAGTGAGCCGCGGCGCCGGCTATACTTTGAATCTTTTAAAAAATCTTTTTGTTATCTCTGAGGGTATTTCAAGAAGTTAATGAAATTAGAATTAAAATATGTTTATTTTGGTGAAAAATATTTTGAAATTTTTGCATAGCATTTTGAAATTACACATTTTCCTGAACTTTTTTTTTATTTAACTTTTATTTAATGAATATAAATTTCCAAAGTACAGCTTATGGGTTACAATGGCTTCCCCCTCCCAAAACTACCCTCCCACCCACAACCCTCCCCTTTCCTGCTCCCTCTCCCCTTCCTATCACATCAAGATTCATTTTCAATTCTCTTTATATACAGAAGATAAGTTTAGTATATATTAGGTAACGATTTCAACAGTTTGCCCCCATATAGCAACACAAAGTGAAAAAAAATACTGTTGGAGTACTAGTTATAGCATTAAATAAGAGTGTACAGCACATTCAAGACAGATCCTACATAATATTTTTTTAAAATTAATTAATTTTCTATGGCATTTCCAATTTAACACTAGGTGTTTTTTTTTTTTTCATTTCCAATTATCTTTATATACAGAAGATCGATGCAGTATATAATTAGTAAAGATCTCATCAGTTTGTACCCACGCAGAACCACAAAGTGTAAAAATACTGTTTCAGTACTAGTTATAGCATCACTGCACATTAGACAACACATTAAGGACAGATCCCACATGGGATGTGAGTACACAGTGACTCCTGTTGCTGACTTAACAATTTGACACTCCTGTTCATGGCGTCAGTAGTTTGCCTAGTGGTTTCCCTAATTCTTCTATTAAAAAAAAAGAGCACTCATAGCTGCTACTTTAAGTTGAGAGCCTTAATTCTGATATCATTCACAGACTATCCTTTTACTCCCCCTCCTACATTTTATGTTGGAATGTCACATTTTCACCTTATACTTTGTATCATTTAGGAAATATTGCAGCTATAGTATTTTATTTATTTAAGAAGTAGAGATATAGATGGAGAGAGGTAGAGACAGAGAAAAAGGTCTTCTGTGTGCTGGTTCACTCCCAAAATGGCCACAACAGCTGGAGCTGGGGCTATCTGAAGCCAGGAGCCAGGAGTTTCTTCCAGGTATCTCATGCAGATGCAGGGGCCCAGGCACTTCAGCCATTTTCTACTGCCTTCCCAAGCCATAGCAGAGAGCTGGATTGGAAGCAGATCAGCCAAGACATGAACCCGAGACAAGAACTGGTGCCGACATGGGATGTCAGGGCCACAGATGGAGGCTTAGCACACTGTGCCATAGCTTCAGCCCCTGTAGAGTGTCTTTTAACCTTTTACTAATGATACAATTTATCAGTCCTCCATCATTACAATATTAGCGGTTTGAATCTGATACTGTATACACACTGGCTAATGAGCTTTGTATTTTCACATGATTTCTTTTTATTTATTTTTATTTTGACAGGTAGAGTTATAGACAGTAAGAGACAGAAAAAAGGTCTTCCTTCTGTTGGTTCACTCCCCAATTGGCCACTATGGCCAGCGCAGCACCGATCTGAAGCCAGGAGCCAGGTGCTTCTTCCTGGTCTCCCATGTGGGTGCAGGGGCCCAAGCACTTGGGCCATCCTCCACTGCCCTCCTGGGCCACAGCAGAGAGCTGGACTGGAAGAGGAGAAATCAGGACTAGAACGCGGTGCCCATATGGGAAGCCAGCACCGCAGGTGAGGATTAGCCAAATGTGCCATGATGCCGGCCCCTCACATTGATTTCTTTATACTGGTTAGCATCCTCTTCCTTTCCCTTGAAGAATTTCCTTTAGCAGTTTTTCCAGTGAATGGTGATAAACACCTTTATCATTTTTTGTTTGAATAAAGTTTCTTTATTTTCCAGTTTTGAAATACAGAATCACTGAAAATAATACATTGATTCACATTTTCTTGTTTACTTCTTTTAGGAATTTGAATAAACCATACCACTCCCTCTGGACTGCAAAGTTTGTGCTGAAAAATATATTAACAGTCTTATTACAGTTCCGTTGTACACAGTGAGTTGTCTTTCCAACACTACTCTCCAAATTATCTCTGTTTCTTTAAGTGAAGAGCCAATTTTTCAAACCTTCCTTTTAATGTAAAATGTAAAAATGTGCATTTCCTTCCCTGACCCTCTATCCTCCACCCTCCTTTCTTTACTCTTAACCCAAAATGTACCCATTTCCTTTCTTGAAAAGTTTCAGAGCAGGAATCTTGCATCTCTTGTGCTCGTGTCACAGCCCTATGCTCCTGCCCCAGGCCCTGACTTGCTCTGACACACACAGCAGCAGCAGGGATGGTGCTGTGCCTCTTGTCCACTGGATATGCTGAAAGTTACTCCCTGTGTGAAATTCTCCTAGGTAAGGTACCCTGCACTGGTTTATTCATGCTGGATTCATCCCAAGGGTTAGGGAGGTGGGGGTGATATTGAGGCCTGAGTTTCTGAGGGATCCCTGCTTCTTCAGGGCAGTCTCTTCCTAAGGAGACATGTCTGGGGCAGGGCAGGGAGGCAGGAAGCACAATAGGAAAGGGGTAAATGGAATGTTTGAAAAAGGTGTTGAAAGTACACCAGCAGTTTGGGGAAGTTTCATACAGATATACTTGCTGGCCAAGGATGGTAACTGCCCTTTGGAGAGCTCAGATACATGCATGGGACAGGACTAGGATATCCTTGGTGACCCTGGTATTCTAGCATTCATGCTATTCAGTCACACCCTGGCATTGAATACAGGGATCAACATCCCAGTATCATGTCTCTAGAAGGAAGAATCTCAGTGTTTAACAGCCTTCTCTCCAAAACCTACACATATCCTCTCCAGGGTGAGTCTTCGTCACAATCTTTCGTGTGTTGTGGTCCTCCTTTTCTCCTGGGCATTCCCCTTTTGTTCTCCCTCCTCTTGGTGAAAAGTGACTTTCACCTGTGTCCTTCCCATGACTGTCATTAAGATGGTTATTGTACAAGGCTAAGTCAGAGACTCTTTGTGTGCTCAGTTGTATAGACATGTAGATGGCACCTGACTCTTAATGAATAGAGCTCCCCTCCACATGCCAAGGCTGCTGTGGCAGTGTTGGTATGGGTTAAACAGAACCCTCCAGCTTGCATCTCCTGTTCCCAGCCCTTAAACCATTGTCACTTTTCTGTGTTTTTACATTTCCATCAGACCCTAGAACTTTTGTTTTCATTTTGAAAGGGAAATGAGTTTATTGAGAAGACTGAGAACACAGGTATCACATAACAGTTTAGCTCAGTTGCTCTATACTTTCAGGTGCAATGGAGAAGTCATTTGAGACATAGACTCCTAGGAGTACTCTCTCATCTGGCCTTGTACTAGGCATCCACTTTGTCATCTCTTTCCCTTACATGTCTGTTCCCCCTTAATCTGTCCTCAAAGCCTATGGCAACTTCATTAGGGTGCATGATGTGTTAGAGTAAATGTCCCTTTGTCTATAGCACAGTCTTTAGCACAGGAATGCCCCTGGCCAGAATGTCCTCACTGTAGGCATATTACAGCCTTATTGGTGAGAATGCACATGTTCTTGTTAGAATGTGACAAAAAGTAGACATGCTCAGACATCAGGTAACAGCACTGGAAACAGCAATCTTTTCTTTTTTTTTTAAGATTTATTTATTTATTTGAAAGGCAGAGTTACACAAAGAGAAGGAGAGAGAGAGAGAGAGAGAGGTCTTCCATCCGTTGGTTCACTCCCCACTTGGCTGCAATGGCTGGAACTGGGCTGATCTGAAGCCAGGAGCCAGGAGCTTCTTCTGGGTTTCCCATGTGGGTGCAGAGACCCAAGGCTTTGGGCCATCTTCCACTGCTTTCCCAGGCCAGAGCAGAGAGCTGGATTGGAAGTGGAGCAGCCAGGTCTTGAACCGGCACCCATATGGGATGCTGGCACTGCAGGCGGCAGCTTTACCCGTTATGCCACAGCACCGGAACCATAGAATGACCCTTTCATACAAGACATTTTTGCATTTGTGGGATGATCAACTTGATCATAATGTAGAAGAAATTGTACAATATTTGATTGAATTTGCTAATATATTTTTTAAAACTTTTATTTAATGAATATAAATTTCCAGTGTACAGCTTATGGATTACAATGGCTTCCCCCTCCCATAACTTCCCTCCCACCTGCAACCCTCCCCTCTCCCACTCCCTCTCCCCTTCCATTTGCATCAAGATTCATTTTCAATTCTCTTTATATACAGAAGATCAATTTAGTATAAAGATTTCAACAGTTTGCACCCACATAGAAACACAAAGTGAAACATACTGTTTGAGTACTAGTTATAGCATTAATTCACAATGTACAGCACATTAAGGACAGAGATCCCACATGAGGAGCAAGTGCACAGTGGCTCCTGTTGTTAACCCAACAAATTGACACTCTAGTTTATGGCACCAGTAACCACCCTAGGCTGTCGTCATGAGTTGCCAAGGCTATGGAAGCCTTCCAAGTTTGCCGACTCTGATCATATTTAGACAAGGTCATAAAAGACAGAGTGAGGATAGTAACCAATGATCCTAAGAGTGGCATTTACCAGGTTTGAACAATTATACAGCATTAAGTGGGGAAGAGGACCATCAGTACACACAAGTTGGGAGTAGAGCCATTGGTGGTAGAGTAGAGGTTATGATTACAAAGGAATGAGGCCCAAGTGCACTAGACAGGGTCTAGAACAAAGGACAGAGTCATTATTAGAGGAGCTAAGAAAGGTGCTGTCTAAGCTACAATTAAGTTTTCTGATTGAGAGGCAAATAGAACCTGATAGAAGGAGCTTGATAATAATCTGGTGGGCTTTAGGCCTTGTAAGTTAAGAGGCCCAGACCTATCTATCTCTTCACATGGGGTATATCCTAAGGGAGGTGTGAACCTCCTAGGGGAAGGCCCTCTGTTGACTTTCATTACTTGGCTGGGCTGGGAGGAGAGCTGGCCAGGTAAAGGCAGGTGGCATCTCTAACAAGAAACTTACAGTTCTGCCTGCAATGTTGCTGACCCTACTTGGCCATACCCTCAGCTGCAGTGGTCACTTTGGAAGTTGGGCTGAGTGAAGGGCTTTTCAGCTTAGAGCCAATAAGATCTGTGGCCCTGACCTGGGCATCCTTCGACTCCAGGGCAGGTCCATTTCCAGTGATCCAACTCTTGGCAGAGCTGCCAGGGCTCTTCACAAGCTGACTTCTGCTGAAGCCCAGGCTTACCACATTGAAAGCCACTGCAGTGGACTGGCCTGTTGGGTCTCCTTGAGGGCAGATCACTGTACAGATCAGCCATTAATAGGCCTGCCACCCATTGCTTCTGATGCCTAGCTTTCTTTTCCTCTTGGTTTGTGTTAAAGCAGACCAGAGGATGCAAGTCAAGGGAGTGCCTGTGTCCCATCTCTAAACTTCGGTGGCCTGAACTACAAGTCTATAGTCACAGGCATGTTCTGTAGTAGTTTTGCTAAGGTAGACAATGCCCATGAGGAAAATTATGTTCTCACTTTCAAACTTTCTTTCCCTTTGGTCTGAAAGGGAGGTTTTTTCTACTTACTCTATACTTCGCTGATGGCGAAGTAAATCTAGCTATGAGATTATTATTTAAGTTCTTATTTTGGCTATGCTATTACAGAAAAATGTTAGCCATCTCTTTTATAAGGTCTAAAGATTAAATTGTGCGTCCTACAGATTCCTTTATAATAGAATTAGTTTCCTACCTTGAAGAGAATAGAGAAATGAAAGAACAAGTTGGGCTTAGAATAGAGAAATGAGGGAGCAAGTCCTAGATCGCTTGCTGACAATAGCAATATTACATGAATACTTAGCAAACCGTTTCAACCATTAGATAACAACTTAAGAAAACATTCACCAGAAGGTCCAATGCCTTCTATAAATTTTAAGAATCATGTATTTGAAAACACCTCTTAAATATCTAACATGGTGTAGTTTGTTTAACCAGTAAACTTAAGCACAACCATATAAAATGTTTTTAGTTTCTTTCTACCAACAAGTTTAAAACATATGATACACAGATTCAGGTCACACAAATTAAAATGTATCTTTGATTGATTTCAGCAGCTTAAATTTATGGACAATCTTATCTATAAGCCATTTAAAATAAAACTCTTAATAAAATTTCCTCATGTGGATATACAATATGTACACACATATAACATAGCATAATAGACCAATATAGCGATTTTAATAATAACTTTTAAAATCTTTAACTCTTTTTGTAGATTGCCAATTGATTTGAATTGCTTTTTGTTTTTAGCAACCTCAGTTAACCATTCTTTCTCTCAGTTGGTACTGTTAATACCTTATTGGCTTCATCTGTTTACAGAGTCATCCCAAAGTACTGAATACAATAGAAGTGGCTGGGAAAAGTCCATAGGAACCTATAGGAGGACAGCTAAACACAGAACCAACAACGCTTTAGTTTTATGAGCAGCACATCATATATAACTATGGATGACAAAAGACTTTAAGTCGCCATGTTTAAACTTATAAACTCATCAACCAACAAGAAGCACTTGCTTACTTCACAGTGTTTTTGAAAGCACCTGTGGGATTTTACAAGTATTTAACTCTTTAGGCCTCTGGGGCTTTCTGATTAAGATAACTATCATGTCTAGTGACACAAGATCATTAGACTTTTTAATTCTCAAACATTTGTATTAATAGCATTTTCCATTATAGAAACTTAAAGTCTGGTACCACATCACATCTTGACAGTCCTTCTAATATAATCCAAATAGCCTGATTAGTTGGTGTCTCTATAAGATGAGAGACATAGGTTCTTTGATTTTTTTCAGTTGGGCCCAAACTGGGAAAACCAAAGTCCAGGATTTACTGGAAATTTTAGAGACCAGATTGTTTGAAACTTTGATTTTTTGAATGCCTGTCAAGAATGCCAGGAAGGCTCAAAATCCAAAATATCTGGTTGAAATAAGATTCCTTAAAATCATGACATAACATAGACCAAATTTGATCATTGTTACAAGGTGATTATTCAAATCTTTGAAAATAAGCACATATTTAAATAACCCATAGCTCTTAATAAAAATTCAGCTGCTTTTGAACACTTAGAATTTAACAGACATCAAGAGAACATAATAGATTACTTTAACACATTGCTTTAACAGAGCATCAGAGTTTAATTCTATGTCAAAGAGAAATTGAGCTTCCTGTGATCTTTTGCTGTGAGGTTTCCTTCCTTTACCTTCTTTCATATTGGTGACCATGTTTCTGTGTTTCTGTGTGTAACACATCTTTAAGCATCTTTTGCAGGGCAGGATGAGTGGCAACAAATTCTTTCAATTTCTGTTTGCTATGAAAAGTCTTAATTTCCCCTTCATTCACAAATGAGAGCTTTGCAGGGTATAATATTCTGGGCTGGCAGTTTTTCTCTCTTAGTACCTGGGCTATGTCTTGCCATTCCCTTCTAGCTTGTAGGGTTTCTGATGAGAAGTCGGCTGTGAGTCTAATTGGAGATCTTCTAAGAGTAATCTGACGTTTCTCTCTTGCACATTTTAGGATCTTTTCTTTATGTTTCACTGTGGTGAGTTTGATTACGACGTGTCGTGGTGAGGATCTCTTTTGGTCATGTTTATTAGGGGTTCTATAAGCTTCCTGTACTAAGATGCCTCTGTCCTTCTCCAAACCTGGGAAATTTTCTGCTAGTATCTCACTGAAAATGCCTTCTAATCGTTTCTCACTCTCCATGCCTTCAGGAACTCCTAGAACCCAAATGTTAGGTTTTTTAGTGGTATCCTGTAGATTCCCGACAATATTTTTTACATTTCTAATTTCCTCTTCTTTTCTTTGGTTTGCCTGTTTCCTTTCCTGTTCTCTGTTTTCTAAATCTGATATTCTCTCTTATGCTTCGCCCATTCTGTTTTTAAGGCTCTCTAATGTGTTTGTCATTTGATCTATTGAATTCTTCATTTCATTATGATTTCTCGTCACTATCAGAGTTTCTTGTTCTACTAGTTGTTTCATTTCATTTTGATTCCTCCTTAATATTTCACTTTCACGAGAGAGATTTTCTATCTTGTCCATTAAGGATTTCTGTAGTTCAAGAATTTGTTTTTGAGAACTTCTTAATGTTCTTATCAATTTTTTGAGATCCGCTTCTTGCATTTCTTCAATCTCCTCATCTTCATAATCTTGAATTGGGGTGTCTTTTTTCATTTGGGGGCATCATAGTGTCTTCCTTGTTCTTGTTAGCTTGGTTTTTGCGTTTGTTGTTTGGCATGTTGGAGATATTTGGTTTCTTCAATGTGGTGTTTTTTCTTGTTACACTATGGCTCTATATTAAGTGGACTGTCTGCTTTCAGTGGAGCCTTAGAGGCTTGAGATGAGTGTGGACTGAGAGCTGTGTTTGGTTCCTCAGGGTTGAGGGTGTGTCAAAGATGACACTCCCAGTTTAGGTGTGGTAAATCTCTCTTTCTTTCTTTCTTTTTTTGATTCAAAAGGGAAGTAATTCCGCACAGCTGAACGTAATTGGAGGTAGTTAGCAGGCAAATGATATACCCACAGGAGCCAGAGATCGGAAGCTCTTTCCCAAGGACCACACAGGGAATCTCTGCTACCCTCATTGTGGGCTCCAATTCTCCTGCAGTCTCCCACTGGATTGCCAAGTTAGATGCTAATCTCCTGTTATTTCACCCCTCCCCCCAGAGTCAGGTGTTTCTGCTAGGCTCAGGGCCGGTGCAGACCTGAGGTTGCCCTGCTTATGACGTATGTCCAAAATGGCGGCTGCTCTGTCTTGCTCGCCTTTGAGAGGTGAGCGTAGAGGGAGAAACTTGTGTCCGTATCGGTCACTTTTTAAATTTTTTTCCTCTCTCTCTTCTAGTTAGCCTGGTGAATTTTTCCCCACGGAGTTTCAAGCCTCGTTCCCTCTAGCCTCCTCTTTCCACTTGCCCGCTGGTGTCTCGGGCTATTGAGGTTCGGCTCACCTTGCGTTCCAGCGCTGGTGTGTTGAGTCTGCCGCTGGTGTCCTGAACTTGGGCTCCCACGCTCTCCACGCAGGTCCACTGTGAATCACTAGTTCCGGAAGTGTTTCCTCTGCTGTTTCATCCCCTACTCTTCCTTAACCCTGCAGTATTTCCTCTTATATTAAACTGTCTCTCCCGGACTAATAGTGTGCTCCCTGCCTATTCCGCCATCTTGCCGCTCTCCTGGAAACAGCAATCTAAAGTCACTTGAAGTCATACTTAGTGGTCCATCCTGTTTTACCTGCTCTTATGTGGGTCTTTTTGAAGTGACTCCACTTATCTCCTACCACTTATCTCCCAGATACTTTTGAGGTCTCAGAATGAAGAGATGTATTCTTCAGGTTTTCATTGTTGTTGCTAGGGCTTGAGACACAGCACCCCTAAAATGATAGTAGGAAACCAGAATACACTGACCCAACATTCACTGCTCTTCAATATTATGTGCTGATTATTCTGGGAAACTGTAAGCACCAAGAAACTGTGCAGTGTGCTTTGTTAATAAAAGTTTACATCTATAAAAATATTAGAATTATTATCCTATTATTCTAGTAGTAGACTAGTATTAGTAGTATTCTAACAAACATTTCAGGAAGAAGGGGCTCTGGACAAGCATTACTACCAAAGAGGGTTTTTATCTATTTTGAGCCTTTAGCTGCTGACACATTAGATTGTGAGTCAGTTCTATGTTCTTTCCAATCAGATTACATTAGAATTACATACTTCAGTGCAGTAAGAGATTCCTTTTATATATTGCTCACAGATGCTACATTCTTTTTTATAATATATGTTATAAAAAAAGGCAGGCTATACTTGTATATGTGGACTAAACATATGGAAATGTTACCCACAAAATGTGGCTCTTATAGTCTGCAGCTTTGTAATGTAGAATTTTAAGGGGCTCCTGTATGGCAAAGACTTTAGCTTGGGAAGTTTAGTGTAAGACTCAAATTCTGTGCTTAGCTTCTTGGAGGAGGCCTACTATGGGCCTGTGTTTCAAAAGAGAAAGTCTATCATGCAGAATTCAATGGATATGCTTTGAATTAGCCTCCAGCACTTCACTTTAGCCATGGACACACTCATTGTGTTTCCTTTAGAAAGAAGGAAGGTAAATATCAAGAGTTTACTGCTTGCAAAGCTTTGTCTTACCCTATTAGTGTTTGTGGTGAACTTCTGGTGATTTATGAAGTGATTCTGTGAAAGTTCTATGAGTATTTATAGGGAATACGTCTTGTAGTCTATATGTACACATACACACAATCAGAACATTCCTTTAGCTCTTTTTCTCAAGACTCAAGACTACTATGGTAAAGTGATCTGATTATGGACTTAGTGAATAAATGTAACTCATTGTTATTGGATGCTGTTTTGATGTCATAGCCATGCTTTTCCATTAATTTTAATTTCTCCACTATACTGTGCTTTTCAATAGGTCTGTTCACTCAAGAATAAGCCTAATGTCTGAAAGGATATACTGGATTTGGGACTCGATCAAGACAGCACTGTGATCATCTCAGAGTGGGAGGCAGCTACATATAGCCTGTGAGCAGTGCATGATGAGAAAGATGTGGAGGCACCCTGTGGTCAGCTCCTTGTATGCATGTCATTGTCTGCTACTTTAGATCCACTCATGTGTGAGCTCTGCTGAGAGGGAAATACTCTGTAGTCAACTGGAACTCATTCAGCCAAAACCTTGATTTTTGCATCCCTACTACCTATTGACTGGACTTCTATGTGCATATTTTGAGCTTAACTATACCTCTATTATCTCATTCAGATAGTAAGAACTAGATAAAGAGAGTACAGATTATGATCAATGATCACTGTTAGTAAGCAGCCAAAATATGATTTAAATTAGGATCTGGGGCAGGCATTTGGCCTGGTGGTTAAGATGGTACCTGAGACACCTAAATCCCATGTTAGAGTGTCTAAGTTTGAGTCTTAGTTCTCTCCAAATTCCAGCTTTCTGCTGATGCACACCTATCATTGATTTCTCACTGCCCCATTTGGAGACCTGAATTGAGTTCATGGCTCCCAGATACAGCCTGGCCCATCACTGGCCATTATAGTCATTTGAAGAGTGAACCACCCAATGGGACTCCCTCCCTCTCTCTATCTGAAGCTCTCTGTCCCTCAAGTAGATTCATTAATATAATTTTAAAAATACAAACATTAAGGTCTGCTTAGCTTTCTAAAAAATATTTATTTATTTGTAAGTCAGAGTTATACAAAGAGAAGGAGAGACAGAGATTGTCTATCCACTGCTTCACTTAGCACATGATTGCAATGGCTAGAGCTGGGCCAGTCCAAAGCTGTCGGAGGCCACCCGACAAACCACACAGAGACGCAGCACTCAGTCAATTCATCACCACATTTATTGCCTCATCGTGTTCCAGGCCAAGGTAGGGGGCCCAGTGATGAGGATCTGGAGGCCATCTCCCTGGGGAAACTTTTCAACCTCCAGCCCCGAGCACACAGAAAGACAAGGATATATACCCCAGGCCCCATACAGATAACATTCATTGTGTGCAATCATGCATAGCACAGGAACAAAACAAGTTTACAAGGTAGCAAAGATCAGGGTACAAGCTCTGCTGATAGAGCAAAGAACATCATACACCTTCATCAGAAGTCACATCCTGCCTGCAGGAATGTGGGACAAAGAGTCTTGTGCCTTCAGAACAATAAGCACAGGAAACAGGATTAGATAAGTGACAGCCTCAGCCTGCTGTATCTCATGTTGGGCCAGGGCCGCTAGCCCTGACACAAAGCATGGAGCCAGGAGCTTCTTTCAGGTTTCTCATGTGGATGCTGGAGCCCAAGCACTTGGGTTGTCCTATACTGCATTCTGAGGTACATTAGCAGGGAGCTGGATCACAAGTGGGGCAGGTGGCAGCTAAACCTGCTGTGCAACAATGCCAGCCCTGATCTGTTTAATATTTAAACTTGAGTTGTTTGGGGGCCATAGGTAAGCCTTAAAAGCAAAAGTGTTAATTTTAAAAAGCTGTGGATGTATTTGAAAAGCTGGAAATTAGAAGACTAAGCACATTGATCTGTATAAGATCTGCAGCTGCAAAGGATGATAGGCTGAGTGAACAATCAACTTCTCTTGACTCTTGTTAAAATTTTGAGCTGGTGGCCGGTGCTGCAGCTCAATAGGCTAATCTTCCACCGGTGGTGCCAGCACCCTGGTTTATAGTCCCGGAGACCAGGAGAAACACCTGGCTCCTGGCTACAGATCAGTGTGGTGCACCAGCTGCAGCAGCCACTGGGGGGTGAACCAACGGAAAAAGGAAGACCTTTCTGTCTCTCTCTCTCACTGTCTATTCTGCTTGTCAAAAAAAATTTTTTTTGAGCTGGAAGGTACTTACAGACAATTGACACCTTTTTTTTAAATTTGAGACAGAGAGATAAGAGAAACAGAAACAGAGAAGTCTCCCACCTTCCAACCCAACTTACATATAAATTTCTGCAGTGCACAGGCCAAGGACTGAAAACACAGTCCTTCTCTTCCATGTAAGTGGCAGAGACAGAATTAAATGAGCCCTAACTTGGTGTCTCCTGGGGTGTGCATTAGCAGGAAGCTGGAGGTGGGAGCCAAGACAGTATATGAACTCAGGTAACCTAACATGGGACAAGGGCATCTTAAACCTATATCTTAATCACTAGGGAAATCACTAGATCAAATGCTCCAACTAGATCCTCGATCTCAGGAGGCCAGAAGTGTCATGGTTTATATTCTTATGACAATGAGGACAATCAGGATGCAGGGAACTGTAAAATCCAAAAATAACAAGGATGATCTCTGTAAATCCTGTACCAGAGAGAACACTCTTCAGGGTGGTATGAGTGCCATTTATAACAAAATGTAGCTGAATTTGCCAACATTGTGTACTCTTTTTTAAAATTAATTAATTAATTTTTTGACAGGCAGAGTTAAACAGTGAGAGAGAGAGAGAGAGACAGAGAAAGGTCTTCCTTCCATTGGTTCAACCCCCAAATGGCCACTATGACCGGTGCACTGCACCGATCCAAAGCCAGGAGCCAGGTGCTTCCTCCTGGTCTCCCATGCGGGTGCAGGGCCCAAACACTTGTGCCATCCTCCACTGCCTTCCCAGGCCACAGCAAAGAGCTGGACTAGAAGAGGAGCAACCGGGACAAGAACCCGGGGTGCTGGTGCTGCAGGCAGAGGACTAGCCAAGTGAGCTGTGGCGTTGGCCAACATTGTGTACTCTTAAAATGGCTTCACAAATTTATTTATTTATTTATTTATTTTTGACAGGTAGAGTGGATAGTGAGAGAGAGACAGAGAGAAAGGTCTTCCTTTTTGCCGTTGGTTCACCCTCCAGTGGCAGCTGCGGCTGGTGCATTGTGCTGATCCAAAGCCAGGAGCCAAGTGCTTCTCCTGGTCTCCCATGTGGGTGCAGGGCCCAAGCACTTGGGCCATCCTCCACTGCCTTCCCGGGCCATAGCAGAGAGCTGGCCTGGAAGAGGGACAACTGGGATAGAATCTAGCGCCCTGAATGGGACTAGAACCCGGTGTGCCGGCGCCGCAAGGCGGAGGATTAGCCTGTTAAACCACGGCGCCGGCCAGCTTCACAAATTTAAATAGATTTTTCTGTAAAATAAATATCAATTAATTAGTCTTATTTAAATGCTGCACTTTATATAATCTTCATAATACACTTTATATAATCTTCATGATACTCTGTTTAAAATATATGATGATGATATCATCTTATATATTTCTATACTGTAGAAAAGGTAGATATTTGTTATAGATAACACATTTCAGTATGTATTTTGGCCTTGTGTAAGGAAATACTGTTTAACCTGAAGGTGTTATAGTTTAAGTAGTTTATTTTTTGAAAGATTTTATTTACTTTTTTAAGAGGTAGAGATACAGAGATAGAGGGAGAGAGAGAAAGGTTTTTCATCTGCTGGTTCACTCCTCGAATGATCACAATGGCTGGGGCTGGGTTGATCTGAAGCCAGGAGCCAGGAGCTTCTCTTCCAGGTTTCCCACATGGATGCAGGGGCCCAAGCACTTGGGACATCTTCCACTGCTTTTCCAGGCTATAAGCAGAGAGCTGGATAAGAAGTAGAGCAGAGCCGGTGCCGTGGCTCAACAGGCTAATCCTCTGCCTTGCGGCACTGGCACACCGGGTTCTAGTCCCGGTCAGGGCGCCAGATTCTGTCCCAGTTGCCCCTCTTCCAGGCCAGCTCTCTGCTGTGGCCCGGGAGTGCAGTGGAGGATGGCCCAAGTGCTTGGGCCCTGCACCCCATGGGAGACCAGGATAACCACCTGGCTCCTGCCATCAAATCAGCGTGGTGCGCCGGCCGCAGCGCGCCTACCACAGCAGCCATTGGAGGGTGAACCAACGGAAAAAGGAAGACCTTTCTCTCTGTTTCTCTCTCTCACTGTCCACTCTGCCTGTCAAAAAAATAAATAAATAAAAAATTAAAAAAAGTAGAGCAGCCAGATATGAACCAGCACCCATATGAGATGCCAGTGCCACAGGTGGAGGCTTAGCCTACAATACTACAGTGTCAGCCCCTCAAAGTAGTTTGTATAAGAAGTTTGGTTGTCTTCATAATTCTACTTAGTGAGAATATATATACTTAGTGTGTATATATATTTTACATCTTTTGCTTTTAGCTGCTTAACTTTTAAAGCCCTCTAGTTGGTTTGTGGAAGAATTAAGCAGTTCTGTTCAGTCACCACTGCTCCCTGGGCTGTTGGGTGGTTTTCATCTCTTTTGGTCTCAGCAATGTGGAAAGAACCAAAACACTCCTCCCTCTGTAACTCTGGAGGCCTCTTAGTCAAAGTCAGTTTCTCCCAATGGGAAACTTCTGGTCAGTTCTGCTCTTGCCCATATTATCCAATAGCTCAGTGATCCTGCTAAAGTGCTTTGTTGTGGGACATTCTCTTTGACATTTCCCTCTCTGTATTAAAAATGACAAGGCAATGAATGCCTTACATATTACTCATTTACAAAGAGACCTGAGGTGTATAAGGCAGGGGATCTTGATATCAGGAAGTCAGATAGGCTCATTTACAAAATAAGGATTGATGTAAATATTGAGGTTTATTGGATTTCTAAAAAAGATAATTTATTTGAAAGTCAGTTACAGAGAAAGAGGGAGAGACACAGAGATCTTCTATATGCTGGTTGACTCCCTAGATGGGTGCAACAGCCAGTGGTGAGTCAGGCTGAAGCCAGGAGCAAGGAGCTTATATTGTGTCTTCCATGTGGGTGGAAGGGGCTGAAACACCTGGGCATCTTCTACTGCTTTTCCTAGGTAATTAATAGAGAGCTGGATCAGAAGTGAAAAAGCTGGGACATGAACTGGCACCCATAAGTGATGCTGGCATAGCAGGCAGTGATGCTACTTGCTACCCCACAACACCAGACCCCAAAATACTGATTTTTGATAGAGATTCTTTTGGATATTTTATTCCCTGTCTTCCCCCACCCTTTATTCTCTTACACATATGTTCCAGGTAGATTATGTTTAGAAGATAATCCTACTATGATTTATTTCTAGTAAGGATTGTTTATCAGGATTAATAAATTTTAATGGTTTTAAGAATTTTTTTTCCATTTATTAAACTTTTATTTAATGAATATAAATTTCCAAAGTACAGCTTATGGGTTACAATGGCTTCCCCCTCCCATAACTTCCCTTCCGCCCACAACCCTCCCCTTTCCCACTCCCTCTCCCCTTCCGTTCACATCAAGATTCATTTTCAATTCTCTTTATATACAGAAGATCAGTTTAGTATATATTAGGTAAAGATTTCAACAGTTTGCCCCATATAGCAACACAAAGTGAAAAAACTACCGTTGGAGTACTAGTTATAGCATTAAATAAGAGTGTACAGCACATTAAAGACAGAGATCCTACATAATATTTTTTTAAAATTAATTAATTTTCTATGCCATTTCCAATTTAATGCCAGGTTGTTTTTTTCATTTCCAATTCTCTTTATATACAGAAGATCAATTCAGTATATAATTAGTAAAGACCTCATCAGTTTGTACCCACACAATTACATGCAACTGAAAGACCACATTATAAAGAAATTGGGTACTATTTTAATTCTAAGAATTAATAAAGTAACCTAATATGCAGTGATGAAGTTAAGAATCCAGCAAAGATAAAAGTCTACAAAATCTAAAAATGCATGTAGAGGATGGGCAATGGAATAGTAGTTAAGATGCCAGTTATGATATCTGCTTTCCACATTGGAGGGTCTGAGTTCAGATTCAGACTCTGACTCCTGATTCCAGTTTACTGCCAGTATGGGCCTTGGAAGGCAGCTCAAGTATTTGGGTCCTTGCTGTCCATGTGGGAGATCTGGATTGAGTTCCCAGCACAGAGCTCTGGCCAAATACACCCCTGACTGTTGCAGCATTTAGTAAGTGAGTCAAGAGATGTGAGCTCTCTTTCTTTTTCTTTCATTCTTCCCCACCCCCATCACTTTGCCTATCAAACATGCCTGTAGAAATTCATGGTGCAATCAGTCTTTGGATTGATAGAAATTCTCCTGAAGAGATGCTTACATATTGACTTAAAAATGTATAATTGTAATCATATAAATGATCATATTTCATATTTCCCCTGTATTTTCCCTGTAGTATCACTGTAGTTTTACATCATTCAAAAGCTTTTTAGCATAGTGATTTTTTTTTCAGTGTAAAGCAAAAACATTCCCAAGTTATTCCTTAGGTTTCCATTCACCTCTTTTCAAATGATTCCCAGTCTTTACCTCATTTCTCTTAAAACTAGCATTTCCAACTAAGGTACAGAAAAGGGAAATCTTTCTTAAAATTATTTTATTTATTTTATTTGAGAGGCAGAGGTACAGAGACAGAGCAATCTTGCATCACTTGTTCACTCTCCAAATGACCACAGCAGCCAGGACTGGGCAAAGTAGAAGTTCATCTGGGTCTCCATGTGGGTAGCAGGTCCCAAACACCTGGGGCATCAACTGATGCTCACCCAGGTGTGTGAGCAGGAAGCTGGATCAGAAGCAAAGCAGGAAGTGGCGCTGTGGCATAGTGGATGAAGCTGCTGATTGCGGTGCCGGCATCCTGTATGGGAACTGGTTCAAATCCTAGCTGCTCCTTCCAATCCAGCTTTCTGCTATGGCCTAAGAAGGCAGTAGAGGATGGCCCAAGTCCTTGGGCCCCTGTGCCTCTGTGGGAGACCTGGAGGAGGCTCCTGGCTCCTGGCTTCAGATCAGCACAGCTCCAGCCATTGCGGCCATTTGGGGAGTGAACCCACGGATGGAAGACCTCTCTCTCTCTCTCTGCCTCTACCTGTGTCTCTGCCTTTCAAATAAATAAATAAATATTAAAAAAAACTAATCAGGACTTAAACTGGCAGCCAGATATGTAACCTGCTGTACCACAGTGCCAGCCCAAAAGTAAAGTCTTGAAATGAGTCATGCATAGTTGTTCTACAATAGTATAGGCGCTATGGCCTAACAGGTGGGGCCACCACCTGTGGTGTCGGCATCTCATATGGTCACTGGTTCAAGACCTGGATACTCCACTTCTGATCCAGCTATGGCCTGAGAAAGCAGTAGAAGATGGCCTAAATCCTTGGGCCCCTACACCCACATGGGAGACCCAGAGGAAACTCCTGGCTCCTGGCTCTGGATCGGCTCAGCTCCAGCTGTTGTGGCCAATTGGGGGAGTGAACCAGTGGGTGGAGGACCTCTCTGTCTCTCTCTGCCTCTCCTCTCTGTGTAACTCTGACTTTCAAGTAAAATAAATAAATTTTTAAAAAAGTTCTGTTCACAGGCATTTGTGTGTGTATATATGTATATGTATATATACATATATATTTTATGTATACATTTATATATGTATATATACATATAAATGTATACCAAAATGGATTATATATTAAAAATAAAACATTTGGAAAGGGACTATTTAAATCAAAGTCGTAGTACAATAAATTTGTGTCCTTATTACATAAATATTTGTATGTTGTTTATAATTCTTGATATGTTAAGACTTCAAGGATTTAGAAAGAATAATGTTTAATAATGTGTGATTGATATAATTACTGAACATTGATGGTAGTAAAGTTAGATATAAATTTCAGATTTTTTTCCAGTGTCAGCATTCTGTCTTATTACATTTTATTCGTATTTCCAGATAGATGCAAAAGCAACATTTTTGGTATAATCTTTTTACAGCATTAGTTCTCTCTTTTATAGAATGTTTTGGTTAAGTTTATCAGATTTAGGCATTTGAGAAAAAAGAATCTTAGAAGGCCTAGGATCTGAAAAGTGAAAATCAGCAATTCAAATCAATACAGGTTACCTGTCAATATCCTCACATAATATCTCAATAAGTTAGAAATTAGCATCAGGAACTCTTCTAAAGATGTTCCTTGGCTGGGTAGTCTAAAAGTCTAAAACTCTTAAACTGAATCACAATTTACATTATTTAGGAGAAAATGACTTGTAAAAGTCACTGGTCTTAAAGCTGTCAGTGTCAGAGTCCATGTTGGACTGAATGAAGGGCATCTCTCACTGGTGCTCTTTATAAGGCATAGTTGGTGACACCAGTTTGTTTTTAGCTTCCATCATGGCAGTTTGTTAACAGAAAGCCATCTGGTGAGTCAGCAACCACAACTATTGCCTTTCCTGTGGGTGCTGTGTGAGCGTCTGGGGTGACGTCCTCAATCATACCCAAGTGGGCTAACTGGGCCTTAGGTCCAGGGGTCTTGGTTCTGTTTCCTCTGTGGCCCAGAGTTTGATTTGTAAGGCAGTGATGCCTGACTGCTTGCACCTCTGGGCCACGTCTGGCCAGCCAACATGGCAGCATATGGTGAGGATTTATCTAGGTCAGCCTTCACCTTTGTCCCACCTGTCACTTGCCAAATGGTTTCCTTGACAAACAGTGACATGGACAAAGGTGTCATTGAAGGATGCAAAGAAGTGACAGATACCAAAGATACTCTCTCTTTCAGAAACCTGGTATCCCAGCTAACGACCTGTTATTTTCCTTCTCTTTGTGAGGTGTTACTTCTGTGTGTCTTCTTCAGACTCTACCACTGAAATGAGAGGGCAAGGCCAAGACACCAGTTTTTACAAAAAGGAGTTCACTTGGGTGGCCAGCATAGGAGGTAAGGGCTCTTGCTCCAAACCACCTGTTTCCTTGTTGCTTAGGGAAGGCTTTGCCATAGGCACAGAACAGAAGCTGGGGGAAATTCAAGAGGAGTCTCAGGCTTTTCAGGAATGGCCTTGTATGTTTGTTCTGTGCACTGGAAGATTCCCAGGTGATCTGCTCTTGTGATTAGTGATAGCGTATTTTTGCATTGTTACACTTGGACACATCTGTCCTAGGAGATATTTTTGAAATAAGCAGCAATTGTCCTCTCAAAAAACAATTTGCATGTAGTTGGTGATATATAACGAAGTTGAAGAAATTGGTTTCTTTTTGCTGGCAGGGCAAGGGAAGGAACCCTTATGAGGAAACCATTTTTTTTTCCTTTTAAAGATTTTATTTATTTGAAAGGTGAAGTTATGGGGTATAGTTGGGGGGGGGGGGTGGGAGACAGAGATCTTTCTTTGACTGGCTCACTCCCCAAATGGCCACAGTGGTTGGGCTGGGTCAGTCCAAAGCCAGGAGCCAGGAACTTCTTCCCTGTCTCCCATGTGGGGCCCAAGTATTTGGGGCATTATGCAGAGAGCTTGATCAGATGTAGAGCAGCCAGGATTTGAACCAGCACCCATATGGGATGCCAGTGCTGCAGTTGGCAGCTTTACCCACTGTGCCACAATGCTGGCCTCACCTTTCATATTTTGGATGAGCCTCTTACAATATTACTTTATTAATTATTTTTTTTAATTTATTGATTTTTATGTATCTTTTCAGTGTTTTCCTTGTGCCAGAATCTTTTGAGGCTTGTCCAATTGAACCAGAGAGAGACATCCTCTCTCCAACCTGTGAGAGGCCTTTATATAAACAGGTAAATAAAGAAGAAAATGTTTCTGGCAATAAGCACTGCAGGTTCTTGAATAAGGGTAAAGGGACAGGTAGCACTGGCTGAAGACATGCTTTCAAGCAGCCACTTGTGCAAATTTAACTGATATGTGCCATTTATGTAGATTGGGAGAAGAGTAAGCCAGGAAGAACTTTTTTTAGATTTACTTATTTTGAAAGAATTCAAGGATCCTAGAGGTTGTTGGGGCAGAGGTTTCTATAAGGCTGATTGTTAGGTAAGGAGTCTTGAAGGTGGGCTGATGCTGTCATGGAGCCGATTTCTCTTTTCTAGAAGTTCTCATGGAAGATTGTGGCCATAGCTTTTTCTCTTTACAGTACCACGGTGGATCCCAGGCATCTATTTTTGTTTGTTTTAGTTGATGGGCTTTTCTGTTTTGTTCTTTGTGATACATAAGGATCTTCGTATAACCTTTTTTGTCTGAAGAGATGTTCCTCAGGATTTAACTTAATTAGCAGTTTTGTCACATCTGTTGATCCTTGGGAAATGTCACTATACAGATGTTTCCCAAAATTAAACCTACATAGGTAACTTTGAGTAACTTATCCTATCTGAAGCAAGTAGAAGAACAAGTTGTTTTTACCTTTTGAAGCTCTTGGAATTTTCCTCTCTCTCTTTGCTTCCCTAATTAAGCTGCAGCTGTCTCCTGACTCGACCTGATGCTCTGATCCTGTCTCATGCTGTTTCCTACCTGTACTTTCATTGGTATAGTACTAGAGTCACAAATGCTAATAATGAAATAAAACCTTCAGATAACCAGAATGACCAACCAAAAGTGCCAACCAAGCCCCAAATTATTGTTTGTTCATGGAATCCTTCTTTGGCAGAGTTTTGAAGTGCTGATACTGACTGAATCTCCTTTTCCCTCTAAGCTGTTTAAAGTTCCCTAAAGTCTCATTATTTGCAAGACCATAAAAATAATTATTTCATTGTAAGATGATACAAATACATTAACAGAAGTTAAATTTCCATCAATACATTTATGAAAAATATGCATTTTTTTAAAAAAATTTAAGTTATACAAATTTCATATATACAGATTTAAGGACATAGTGCCACTTCCCTCCTCTACCCTCCCTTTCAATTTGCATTTTTTGAAGAAATTTTTGAAGCCCTCACATATATTATGTCACTTAATATTTAAAAAAATATTCATCTTTGAAATATCAAAGTATTATTCCTTCTTAACTCCTTAGGTGAGTACAACAAAATCTATTTTTTAAAGATTTATTTATTTTATTTGAAAGGCAGAATTACATAAGGAGAAGGAGAGACAGATCTTCCATCAACTGGTTCACTCCCCAAATGGCCGCAATAGCAGGAGTTGGGCCAGGCCAAATTCATCTTCCTCATTCTTCCCAGGTGGATTAGCAGGAAGCTGGATCAGAAGCAGAGCAGCCTGGAATTGAACTGGTGCCCATATGGGATGCTGGTTTCTCAGGTGGCAGTTTAACCCACCACACTACAGTGCCAGCCCCTACAGTAAAATCTTCCACTTCGTATTTCATATGTGAAATTATAATTTAGCACAATACCAAAATCATACTGTTGAGAGTGAAGTTCATCATTCTGAATTTATTTTAAATGGTTTTAAATGAATGTGTTCCTTTTTAAAAAAATATTTATTTTAATGTAATTGAAAGGCAGAATGACAGATTTTCCAACTTCTTATTCAGTCCACGAATGACTGTAACTGCTTCTGCTGGGCCAGGCCAGAGATAGAAGCCTGGAATTCCATCTGGGTTTTGGCAGTGGCTGTCAGGGTCAGGTCACAAACATTTGAGACAACACCTGCTGCCTCTAAAGGTGCATCAGCACAAACCTATATCGGAAGCAGAGCAGCTAGGACTTTGAGCCAGCACTCCAAAATGGCCTAGTTTTGCTCGGACCTCTGCACTGACCTGGGAGACCTGGATGAAGCTCCTGGCTTCTGGCTTTAACCTGGCCCAGCCCCAGGTGTTGCAGCCATTTGGGGAGTGAGCCAGCAGATGAGGACCTCTCTGTTTCTCTCTGTCTCTCCCTCTCTCTCTCTGACTTTCAAATAAATAAAAAATAAACCTTAAAAAATTTAAAACCTCTTTATTATAAAAATCCTCCCCACATTAGGTATAGAAGGAATATATATGACATACCAGGTGTCCCAAATGGTAGCTTTACCTGCGGTACCACATTTCCCACCGTATATTCTTTTAGAGTCAAAAAATATATCTCCCTTTGGCTTCCATTAGATTCCATTCTAATTTCTTCTCAGCCTTTTGGCTAAGATAAGTGTAGATTCCATTCTAGTGATGGGTTATGAATGGCTGACCTGGTAAGGAAATTGATCAGAAAGTTAGGAATATTTCATTGAAGTACATAGATAATATGATGTGTGTTAATTTTGATATTTTATTTATTTTTTTTAACTTTTATTTAATGAATATAAATTTCCAAAGTACAGCTTATGGGTTACAATGGCTTCCCCCTTCCAAAACTTCCCTCCCACCCACAACCCTCCCCTTTCCCGCTCCCTCTCCCCTTCCAATCACATCATGATTCATTTTCAATTCTCTTTATATACAAAAGATCAGTTTAGTATAAATTAGGTAATGATTTCAACAGTTTGCCCCCATATAGCAACACAGAGTGAAAAAAAAATACTGTTGGAGTACTAGTTATAGCATTAAATAAGAGTGTACAGCAGATTAAAGGCAGAGATCCTACATATTATTTTTTTAAAAATTAATTAATTTTCTATGCCATTTCCAATTTAACACCAGGTTTTTTTTTTCATTTCCAATTATCTTTATATACAGGAGATCGATTCAGTATATAATTAGTAAAGATCTCATCAGTTTGTACCCACGCAGAAACACAAAGTGTAAAAATACTGTTTCAGTACTAGTTATAGCATCACTGCACATTAGACAACACATTAAGGACAGATCCCACATGGGATGTAAGTACACAGTGACTCCTGTTGCTGACTTAACAATTTGACACTCTTGTTCATGGCGTCAGTAATCTCCCTAGGCTCTAGTCATGAGTTGCCAGGGCTATGGAAGCCTTTAGGGTTTGCTGACTTTGATCTTATTCCGATAGGGTCACAGTCAAAGTGGAAGTTCTCTCCTCCCTTCAGAGAAAGGTACCTCCTTCTTTGATGGCCCCATTCTTTCCACTGGGATCTCACTCGTGGAGATATTTCATTTAGGTCTTCTTTTTTTTTCTTTTCCATGATATCTTGGCTTTCCATGCCTACAATGCTCCGAAACCATCAAATTATTAGAGAGCATTGGAGAAACCCTGCAAGATATAGGTACAGGCAAAGACTTCTTGGAAAAGACCCCAGGAGCACAGGCAGTCAAAACCAAAATTAACATTTGGGATTGCATCAAATTGAGAAGTTTCTGTACTTCAAAATAAACAGTCAGGAAAGTGAAGAGGCAACCGACAGAATGGGAAAAAATATTTGCAAACTATACTACAGATAAAGGGTTGATAACCAGAATCTACATAGAAATCAAGAAAATCCACAACAACAGAACAAACAACCCATTGAAGAGATGGGCCAAGGACCTCAATAGTCATTTTTCAAAAGAGGAATTCCAAATGGCCAACAGACACATGAAAAAATGTTCAAGATCACTAGCAATCAGACAAATGCAAATCAAAACCACAATGAGGTTTCACCTCACCCCGGTGAGAATGGCTCACATTCAGAAATCTACTAACAATAGATGCTGGAGAGGATGTGGGGAAAAAGGGACACTAACCCACTGTTGGTGGGAATGCAAACTGGTTAGGCCACTATGGAAGTCAGTCTGGAGAGTCCTCAGAAACCTGAACATAACCCTACCATACAACCCAGCCATCCCACTCCTTGGAATTTACCCAAAGGAAATTAATTTGGCTAATAAAAAAGCCATCTGCACATTAATGTTTATTGCAGCCCAATTCACAATAGCTAAGACCTGGAACCAACCCAAATGCCCATCAACAGTAGACTGGATAAAGAAATTATGGGACATGTACTCCATAGAATACTATACAGCAGTAAGGAACAATGAAACCCAGTCATTTGCAAGAAGATGGAGCAATCTGGAAAACATCATGCTGAGTGAATTAAGCCAGTCCCAAAGAGACAAATATCATTTGTTTTCCCTGATCGGTGACAATTGAGCACCAAAGGGGAAACCTGTTGAAGTGAAATGGACACTATAAGAAACAATGACCTGATCAGCTTTTGTCCTGACTCTAGATGTACAATGTAATACTTTATCATTTTTAGTATTTGTTGTTGTTGTTGTTGTTCTAGTACTAGTGGTTGAACTCTGTAATTAACACACAATTATTCAAAGGTGTTTAAATTTTAACTGAAAAGTGATCCCTGTTAAATTTCAGAGTGGGAAAAGAGAGGGAGGAGATGCACAGTTTGGGACATGCACAATTAGTCTTGCCCCAAATGATGGAGTTAGTAATGTGCCAGGGGATTCCAATGCAATCCCATCAAGATGGCATGTACCAATGCCATCTCACTAGTCCAAGTGATCAATTTCAGTTCACATTCGATGGCATGGATAGGTCTAAGAAACAAAGGGATCACACAAACAAGACAAGTGTCTGCTAATACTAACTGATAGAATCAAAAAGGGAGAGAAAAATCCAGCATGGGAAGTGGGATACACAGCAGACTCATAGAATGGCAGATGTCCTAAACAACACTCTGGCCTCAGAATCAGCCCTTAAGGCTTTCGGATCTGGCTGAAGAGCCCATGAGAGCATTGTAGGCATGGAATATTTTATTTATAATAGAAAATAAGGCCTATGAGTACATTAAAAGTAATTATTAACATCAATCAGAATATTTGAATTTCTGTCTTAGAATCTGATTATTTCATTCTCAATGTTTCTGACAAGTCACTCTTCATGAATGCAGTGATTCTCAGCTAGGACTGGGTTGCACTACCTCAGGGACATTGGAAGTCTGGGAGGGCCTTTTCAGTTATGGTAGTGTCTGGGGAGCACTCCTGGTGCCAAATGCTCATTATTAGTGCTCAAGGCAGTACTCACTGCCTGAGTTTCTTTTTGCTGGCCACAGTTCTTTACACATTCCGTGGGAGAATCTGTTTGCTTGCTTTTGTGAGCCCCTGGAAGATGCTTACATTCCTTAACTAGAGGCTCTTTCCACCATCTCATTGTCCTTCTGCAGTCCAATGTTCCTCTGACCACAGCTGGCAAAGCTTCTTCACTTTTTTTTTTTTTACAGGCAGAGTGGACGGTGAGAGAGAGAGAGACAGAGAGAAAGGTCTTCCTTTTGCCGTTGGTTCACCCTCCAATGGCTGCTGCGGTAGGCGCGCTGCGGCCGGCGCACCACGCTGATTCGATGGCAGGAGCCAGGTGCTTCTCCTGGTCTCCCATGGGGTGCAGGGCCCAAGCACTTGGGCCATCCTCCACTGCCTTCCCGGGCCACAGCAGAGAGCTGGCCTGGAAGAGGGGCAACCGGGAGAGAACCCGGTGTGCCGGCGCCGCAAGGTGGAGGATTTGCCTAGTGAGCCGCGGCGCCGGCAAAGCTTCTTCACTTTTAAAGACTTCAGGTACTGAGAATGGTCTTACCTACTTTATCTGGGTTAATTTTCTTATCCTAAGAACTTAGACACAATCGCACTTGCAATCTGTTTTGCCACGTAAACTAACACATTCACAGGTTCAGGAGATAGACATCTTTGGGAGGAGGGCTGTTACAGGACAGCCTCAATATGCAAACAGAAAGGTGAGGGGGCAAAATCTGAGGCAACTGTTCCTCATTACTTCCAGGCTGATAAATTTGTGTTAAGTCCAGGGTAGTTATTTTGTACAAGAATTTTCTGAATTTCAACTAGATCTGTATAGTTATCTTATGATGTTGTACATTTGATTTTAAATGGAATCGTTTTGGGGCTAGCTTTGAGGCACGGTGGTTAAGCTACTGCTTGCAGTTCTGACATCCCATATTGGAGTGTTGATTTATGTCCCCTCTATAATTCTGGTCCAAGTTTGGAAAATGGCCCAAGTGTTGGACCTGTGCCACATATGTGGGAGACCTGGATGGAGTACCTGGCTTTGGCCTAGCCTAGAACATCCTGTTGTGGCCATCTCTGTTCCATTTTTAATTTTTTTAAAGATTTACTTATTTATTTGAGAGGTAGAATTATTGACGGACTAGGTCTTCCATTTGCTGGCTCACTCTCCACTTGGCCACAATGGCCAGAACTGGGCCAATCCAAAACCAGGAGTCAGGAACTTCTTCCAGGTCTCCCACGCAGGTGCAGGGGCCCAAGTATTTGGCCATCCTCCACTGTTTTCCCAGGCCATTAACAGAGGGCTGGATCTGAAGTGGAGCAGCTGGTACATGAACTAATGCCCATATGGGCGCCGCAGGCCGAGCCTTAGCCTTCAGCTTTGTGCTGCTGGACGGTGCCCACGGAGGCCTGCCCTGGGCCTTCACCACCTGCGTGAGCAGCTACCTGCCCAACACGGTGACTGAGATGCTGCACGACAGCGGCGCGTGAGGGCTGCTGCTGCGCCGCATGGGAAACATGTTCATGCTCCTGCTGGTGCACTACGCATTCTACCTGCTGGTGGCCCCGAGCTGCCCCTACCAGGTGTGTGGGCCACCTCTGTACGAGCTTGGCATCATTGCCGAGGCCTGGCCCTCCTGCACCATGTGTGAGACCCAGGTGGGGCCCGCGGCCACGCTACAGGTTCCGAACAGCATCGGTGGCGAGGCCTGGGCACCCCTGGGCTTGCCTGCCTGCAGTTCGGGGCGTGGGTGTGTCCCAGCCTGTGCGGTGACACCTGCAGAGTGTTCAGAGACCACACCAGGGCTTCCACGGGAGTGGACTAAGCCGGAGCCTGGCCACTCCGCCGCCCGGTGGTCACCACGTCTGCAGGCTCAAGTGTATGCGGAGCCCAAGCGCTTCCTCTACTACCTGGGCTATGACGAGCGGCTGCACACGTGTTTCCCACTGAGCTCCCTGTGGCCCAGCCTGGTGGGTGCCTGGAGGCTGCTGGAGGCCATCTTCCTGGGCTGGACACTGAGGCCCGGGGGTAGCTGCAGTCCGCGCCAGCTGCTCCTGTGCTACTGGAGGATGCGGCCCATGTTCCAGAAGCCACTTGCGAACCACACACGGTGCCCCTACGGCTCACTTCTCCGGATGCACTGCCTGCTGTGGGGGCCGGCCATGCAGGTATGGTCCCCAAGGCCAGCCGCTGACCCCCAGGAGGACACGGGCTCCCGGCGCCTGGCGCCTGGTGCGGCTCCTGCAGCAGCATAGCAGCCCGTGGCAGGTGCATGTGTTCCTGCAGGCCTGTCTGCGCCGACTGGTGACCCCCTCCCCCCGGCCTCTGGGGCTCCAGGCCCAACAAGCTCTGCTTCCCAAGGAATACAAAGAAGTTCATTTCGCTGGGGAAGCACGCCAAACTCTCCCTGCAGGAGCTGACCTGGAAGGTGAGGGTGCAGGACTGCACCTGGCTGCTTGTGAGCTCAGGTGAATGGACGTTGGCCAGTGCCAAGCCGGGAGCTGAGGGGGTGGTGGGTAAGGCTGCCCCACGCCCCCTGGACTGGAAGGTCACCTGCTGATGGGGTGGTGTGGGGGATGTCAGGTCATGTGCTGGGCAGGGGAGAGGAGCGAGGTTAGACTTCCTGTGAGTGCTGCCCAGGAGGAGGGAATGGGGCTCCTGCCCTGGCTCGCTGGGTGGCTGAGCCAGCGCCCCTGTCATGTTTCCCATTTGAGCTCCAGGGGACTGTGGCAGTGTCTCTGCCAGTGCAGGTGCCCTCTCCTGGGCTGCTCCTGGATGGGTGGGGCTTGAGTCAGATGGCAGCCTCCCTAGGGACCCGATGGGAAGGGCTTGTGGGGGTGGATGCCTTGCCAGGCTCCCCAAGAAACCAGGCCAGTGATGGAGATATGCGGTGACCACTCTGTCCTTGTGTCGTGGAAATGCTCCCACAGCGGGAGGCGTGACATCGGCCCCGGGCACCCCCAGCACTGCTCTGTGCACCCACCCGGACATTGTGTGCTCAGGCAGTGGCCACTCTACTGCCTTCGCAGAGGGATCAGGGATGCCAGGGTTGGGGATCTGCCTCCTGCCAGGCCAGCTGGCCTCCTGCTGCATGGGGCATGATGGGCCGGCTTTCCCAGTGTGGGCTGCGCATGGGAGAGGTGGTGCTGCTGGTGCTGGCCTGTTTCTGGTCCCTCTCGCTGCAGGTGTGGGGACCCTGTCTCCCTCGCTCTGTCTGCGGCATCGGCCTGATGGCCTTACCCAGGCCGCTGAGTGCGGCTCTGTGTCTGGCTCAGCCTCCTGTCACCCCTCCCCCATTGCCCTTTGACCTTCAGAGTGACTGAGTTCTGTTGTCCCCATGGGGTCCTCTCTGTTGAGCCTTTGTTTTGAATTTCAGTGATTTCTGTTTATCTTCTTCCTAATGCCTTTTTCAGGCTTTCCTGTCATTCTGTATAAACTTCTGATGGTGGATGTGTGGCTGTGATGCATTAGCCTCTAAGTACTGCTTTGGCTGCACCTTGTGTAGTAATATGCAGTTATTTTGATATCAGTTACTTTTTAAAAGATTTGATTTATTTTGAAAGAGAGGAAAAGAGAGATAGAGCTTTCATTTGCTGGTTCACTCCCCAGATGGCTGCAACCACCCAGGCTGGGCCAGGCTGAAGCCAGGAGATTCCTCCAGGCCTCCCACATGGGTGCAGGGACCCAAGCACTGGGGCCATCTTCCATTGCTTTCCCAAGAACATTAGCAGGGAGGTGGAGCAGCCAGGACTGGCGCCCGGCTCTCACATGAATGCCAGCGTTTCACGCAGTCCTTTAACCTGCAACTCCACAGCACCGGTTCCTCTGTGGTGACTTCTGAGGTGGCGGACCCCACATGAACCGTGAGGCCTGGGTGGTGTCCTATGGCTCCTGCACCGGGCTCCCGAGGGCCAGCTCTGCCTGCTCAGCATGGTCGACCGCAGGGGTGACATGGGGTGGCGAGTTCTCAGTCTCCACACAGGCGCGTGGTGGGACCCTCGGCCCTGGGGGCCATCTCCTGTGCCCTGCCACCTCCTGGCTCAGCTGACGGCTCCACAGCACCGTCCTCGGCTGGGTGTTTTCCTGCGGTGCCATATGCTCCTGGATTTTTACTCTGCCAGGTTACTTGGTTTAGCTGGTGCTCAGCCACACACACGGGTGAGGTTTCCATTACTTCCAGCCCACTGGACGGCGTTTAGGGAGAGGCTGGCCTGAGTGTGCTTCTCATTTCCTTGAGAGTCAGAGACTGTGAGACAGCGTCCGTCCTCTGGCTCACCACTGAAACGCCTGCAGCGGCCCCCAAGCCAGAAGCCAGGAGTGGCCTCCAGGTCCCCAGCGCCGTCGTCGCTGCCTCCTTGGTGTCCCTGTTCCCCAGGCTTTGCCGTCTTCTGCCTTCGGGTCCTTGTAAGCCACCTGTGGGTGGCTGAGGGCATTAAACCCGGCCCAGTGCCATTGGCTCTCCAGACCAGGGACCTGGACTCTGGCCGCTGTCCCTGCTCGCCCAGCCGCCGTCCCCATGGTCAGGGTCTGCCCCGCTCCAGCCCCTCCCCAGTTTCTCTTGAGCCAGTTATTGGTGGGCCCTGAGTTGCCTGCGATGTCTGATGCCAGGGCCCCCAGGGGTCCAGCCGTGTAACCACACTGTGTGTCCCGCCAGCCCCTGGTCTTCCGCCCGTAGGCTGTGAGTTTGACACTGCACGTGGGAGCCCTTTCCATGTTGTCTGCTCTGTGTGCCAACACGAGCGTTGCCCGTGAGCCGCATGTGCAATGGGGTGCCAGGGGCCGGCACACGTGCAGCAACATGTTCAACAAAGCCAGGGCAGCCAGCTCAGGACTGCAGGGCCCCTCGTGCCCTGCACTCCCACCATGGCTGCCTTGTGAGGGTGCACATGCGGGGTCTGCCTCATTCCAGGGCGTGGCCACATCCCGACCATGGAGCACAGACTGAGGGAGGGGACCCTGGCTAGGTTCCTGTTCTGGCTGCTGG
The DNA here is from genome assembly GCF_033115175.1 of Lepus europaeus. NCBI lineage: Eukaryota > Metazoa > Chordata > Mammalia > Lagomorpha > Leporidae > Lepus > Lepus europaeus. The sequence continues at coordinate 9,335,282 of NW_026909276.1, read as the reverse complement.
ATACTTATGTGGTAGGGCTGCTCAGGTCCTTCTTCTACATCATGGAGACCACATTCCAGAAGAACCAGCTCCTCTTCTACCGCAGGAGCGTCTGGGCTGCAAAACGTGGGCATCAGGTACCACGTGTGGTGTCTGTGTCCCGGCTCCCCACAGGCTGTGAGGCCCCGTGCTGGCCCATGGTAGCCCTGTGCTGGCCTGCAGAGACCCTGTGCTGGCCCGCAGCCCTGTATGCTCATGCTTGGGCTCAGTCCCCTCAGGGTGCTGCTGAGGGACTTGGGTCATGAGTCTCAGAGACCCTTCCTGCATTGACACCTGGGGGTACAGGCATCCCCTCTGGATGACCTTGGTGGGGGTGGCATCAGGGGATGGGGCCTGAGTGATGGAGATGCTGGCTCCTGGTTCTGCTGAGTCAGACTGAGGGATCAGGACTGATTACGCCGAGTCATGCCAGGTGTGGAATGGGAGCCTCAGACCCCCATGTGGGGGTTCCTGGGAGGTGTCTGTGGTGGGCAAGGGTATCTGTAGGCCCCACCCCACCCCGCAGAGTATGCTGTGTCCACAGGGACCAAGGTTCCTTGACCCCAGCCCCGGGGCGTGTTGCAGGCAGCACCTGGAGTGGGTGCAGCTGTGGGAGCTGTCGGACACGGAGGTCCAGCAGCAGGCCAGGTCAGCCCTGACCCTGTCCCTGACCCCAGCCCTGGGCGTGTTGCAGGCAGCACCTGGAGTGGGTGTGGTTGCAGGAGCTGTCAGATGCAGTGGTCCAGCAGTAGGCCAGGTCGGCCTGGACCCTGGCCCTGAACCCCTCTGACCCCAGCCCTGACCCGGGCCCCGGGGCGTGCTGCAGGCAGCACCTGGAGTGGGTGTGGTTGCAGGAGCTGTCAGACACAGAGGTCCAGCAGCAGGCCAGGTCGGCCCTGCCCATGGCCCTGAACCCCTCTGACCCCAGCCCTGACCCCAGCCCCAGATGTGTTGCAGGGAGCACCTGGAGCAGGTACAGCTGTGGAAGCTGTCGGATGCAGAGGTCCAGCAGCAGGCCAGGTCAGCCCTGCCCATGACCAGACTGCGCTTCATCCCCAAGCCCAGCGGACTGCAGCCCATTGTGAACCCGGACTCTGTGGTGGGAGCCAGAATGTTCCGCAGGGAGAAGGTGACCTGGCCTCCGTCTTGCCCCACACAAAAGCTCACGGGCTTGTGCCTGTGTGCCCAAAGATGGGTCCTGCTGTGAGTGGATGAGGAGCTGGGGGAGGTGCCCAGCTGGGCCTGGGAGCCCACAGGGGGCAGCTGGCCAGGTCCCTTGGAATCCTGCCGTGGCGCCACATGGAGGGGAGGGTAGAACAGCTGTCACTGCCCCCTGAGGACTGCAGGACTCATCTCATGGCTCCCCCTGCCCCCCATGGCCTTTTCTGTGGCTTTGTCCCCATGGCTGCTGGTGCCTCTGCCACGGTGGGGTGATTTTGTCATCAGTTAATGTTGCTGCGGTCACTCCAAGGACCTAGCCTCTGTGTGTGTGTGGGGGTGCTGTGGACCCCAGCCCCAGGCTACTGCTCAGCTGGAGGTGGATGGATGCCTAGCATCCCTGAGGATCACATGTGTTGCCGGGTGAGGGTTCCTGGGGTGCAGTGACAGGAACCCTGAGGAGCCCGGCCAGTGGGCTGAGGGCCGGCTCTGCATTGGGCTCTCCCAGGACCCTGGGAAGCTGGGTGGGCTTGTGGCTGCCTGCCCTCTGCAGCCCCCCTGAGGCTGCATCCTGTGTGCCCCAGGCCCAGCCCTGGACCTCGCACATCAGGACGCTGTTCAGTGTGCTCAACTACGAGCGGGTGCAGCGGCCCAGCCTGCTGGGTGCCTCTGTGCTGGGCCTGGGTGACGTCCACCAGGAGGCCCTGGAGGCTGCAGCTGACCCGGCCCTGACCGCAGACTTCAAGACCATCCTGGACTGAGGCTGGAGGAGCTGTGCACATTGGTGTCGGGGGGAGGGGTCATCTGTGACACAGGGCAGGGCCTGTCCTTGGGGCCTTCTTCCTTCAGGTCAGTCCCCTCCCTGCTGTCCTCAGCAGGGGAGCAGAGCCCACCACGAACAGCCAGGAAGCAGCTCGTGGGAAACCTGGTCATGGGTTGTGGGCCTGTGAGCATGTGCCCCACTCCAGGCCTGCTCATCACCCCTGAGTGATCCAGGGCTGCCGAGGGAATCCCTGTGCTGTGTGGTTGGTTAAGCTGCCCAGCTTGAGTGAGGGGAGACCCCAGGGCACTGACCCACATGTACCTGGGAGCAGCAAGCCACCCACCCCTCATCCAAAGTCCAGGCTGAGAGTCCCTGAGCCAAGGTGTTCACTGTGCAGCTCCGCCCAGGCCTCCCCTTGCCCCGTCCCTACCTCCATCCCTGCAGTGGTCCTCTGGAGCCAGTGTCTGGCACAGTGTGTGTGGACTCCCCTCCCGTCCTCAGATGCCAGGGCAGGAGGACACGTGTCCGCTGTGGGGGAGTCTTGTTCACGTGCTGGAGCCACGTATCTGTCAGGCAGTGTGGCACTGCCTAGTGCCTGACGATGATGAATAGGGAGCCCCCTTCCCCAGGCAGGCCCCAGCATACAGGTGGCCTGATGTGACCTGAGGACCCTACTGAAAGCAGGAAGGGCAGTGTTGTGGGGGGGATCTTGGTGAAGGAGTGGCCTCAGCCACAGGTGTGGCTTGGGCAGCCTGAAGCCTGGCAGAGCAGGCACCTGTGTGACATTTCAGCTGCTGTGAGCAATTCCAGAACCTAACGGGATATTACAGATTGGGTCACGGACGTGGACCATGGACAGGGCTCCTGGCGCCTCGTGCCAGGTTTTATGGCATGGGATATGCCCCTTTGCTGCTGCATTCAAAAGATGTCATGGTAACTAAGCTGACATGCCCAGGGGGACCCCAGACTGTCCTGGTGACTAAGCCAACATGCCCAGGAAGACTCCAGACCATTCTGGTGACTAAGCTGATGTGCCCATGGGGACCCCAGACCTTCCTGGTGACTAAGCTGACGTGCCCAGGGGAACCCAGACTGTCCTGGTGACTGAACCGATGTGCCCAGGGGACCCCAGACCCTGGTGACTAAGCTGACATGCCCAGGGCAGCCCAGACCATCCAGGTGACTAAGCCGATGTGCCCAGGGGAACCTAGACTGTCCTGGTGACTAAGCCAACATGCCCAGGAAGACTCCAGACCATTCTGGTGACTAAGCCGATGTGCCCATGGGGACCCCAGACCTTCCTGGTGACTAAGCTGACATGCCCAGGGGAACCCAGATTGTCCTGGTGACTGAACCGATGTGCCCAGGGGACCCCAGACTGTCTTGGTGACTAAGCTGACATGCCCAGGGCAGCCCAGACCATCCAGGTGACTAAGCCAATGTGCCCGGGGGACCTAGACTGTCCTGGTGACTGAGCTGACATGCCCAGGGGACCCCAGACCATCCTGGTGACTAAACTGACGTGCCCAGGGGACTCCAGACCATCCTGGTGACTAAGCTGATGTGCCCAGGGGAACCTAGACTGTCCTGGTGACTGAGCCGACGTGCCCAGGGAAACCTAGACTGTCCTGGTGACTGAGCCGACGTGCCCAGGGAGCCTCCAGACCATCCTGGTGACTAAGCCAACATGCCCAGGGGACTCCAGACTATGGTGACTAAGCCGACATGCCCAGGGCAGCCCAGACCATCCAGGTGACTAAGCCGATGTGCCCAGGGGAACCTAGACTGTCCTGGTGACTGAGCTGATGTGCCCAGGGGACCCCAGACCATCCTGGTGACTAAGCTGATGTGCCCAGGGGACCCCAGACCATCCTGGTGACTAAGCCGATGTGCCCAGGGGACTCCAGACTATGGTGACTAAGCCGACATGCCCAGGGCAGCCCAGACCATCCAGGTGACTAAGCTGATGTGCCCAGGGGAATGTAGACTGTCCTGGTGACTAAGCCGATGTGCCCAGGGGTCCCCAGACCTTCCTGGTGACTAAGCTGATGTGCCCAGGGGAACCCAAACCATCCTGGTGACTAAACTGACTTGCTCAGGGGGACCCCAGACCATCCTGGTGACTAAGCCGATGTGCCCAGGGGACCCTAGACTATGGTGACTAAGGCAATGTGCCCGGGGGACCCCAGACCATCCTGGTGACTAAGCCGACATGCCCAGGGGACCCTAGACTATGGTGACTAAGGCAACGTGCCCGGGGGACCCCAGACCATCCTGGTGACTAAGCCGACATGCCCACAGCGACCCCAGACTGTCCTGGTGACTAAGCCGACATGCCCACAGGGACCCCAGACTGTCCAGTTGACTAAGCCAACATGCCCATGGTGACCACAGACCATCCTGGTGACTAAGCTGATGTGCCCATGGGAACCCCAGACCATCCTGGTGACTAAGCCGATGTGCCCATGGGGAACCCCAGGCCCTGCTGTACTGTCACTCAGGTTCTCAGGCTTCACTGAGTACCGAACCTTGGAAAAGCTGAGCTTTCATAATTCACAGATATATTGGTTCATTTGAGAGCAACAGGGAGGGGGAGAGAGCTCCCATTCATCTGTTCCCCTGGTGGCTGCCTCGGCCAACACTGAGCCAGGAGCTCTATCCGGGTCTCCCACATGGGTAGCAGGGGCCCAGGTGCTTGGGCATCCTCTGCTGTCTTCCAGGACCATTAGGGAGCTGGGCGGGAACAGGGCAGCCAGGACTCCATCCAGTGCCTACAGGGGATGCAGTGTTGAGTGACCACTTTGCGGACACAGGATCCCCACAGGTGAAACGGCATCAGCCTCTTTGCTGCCCGAGCTCTGGCCTTTGCAGTGAGCAGCTCCTGACAGGGGCGGACCCCCAGGGGGCTGGCTCACTGGTCTCACCTGTGGGGGCTGCTGTTACTGTGAGGGATAGCGCCCCCCCAAAAAAAGATGGCTGTTCCCTGCTCCCCAGCGCCCCCTGCTGGTTGTGCTAACTGTAGTCCCCCATCGGGTGACCTTGTGGTGGTGGTGGCCCTGTCTGCTCCTGCCGGCTGTTGCCCATGAACACAGTGTCCAGGAGGGGTGTCCAGGAGCCCCTCTGTGGACTTCTCTGTTCTGGCCACATAAGGGCAGCATCTGCTCCTGTGCCAGCCCCTGCCAGTCAGGGATTTCACATGGAAGGCTCATGCCCATGGGGGTGTCACACTGGTCAACCATTGCCCTCTGCAGCCCCTGGGCCATGTCCACATTCACATGAGTGTCCATTTGTCCACACATCCATGGCGGAGTTTTCTGGAGGCTGGATGTCCACTGGGTCTCTGTCCCCATGCCCCACCCCTTCCTTCTTGGCCACTGAACCAGGGCTCCGACACCACCACTGCCAGCCCCCAAGGGCCCCTCCAGACCAAGCTCCTGGACACGGAGTGGCCAGGTGAGGTGTGGTCAGGAAGGGCAGGCCCGGAGCCGTTCAGGGCAGTGGTAGGGTTTGCAGGCCACAACAGCAGTGTCAGGATAGTGTTGCCCTCACTTCCCAGCCCTGTGGGGGCCCTGCCTGCACTGTCCATTGTGCAGAGGGCAGGTCATGAACCACGAGGTCTCTACAGCATATAGGGGGGGCTAGCCAAAGGGACACCACAGGGCAAAACTGAGAGTGGGCAGATGCCTGTGGGTCCCGCGAGCTCCTGTCCCCTTGGCTGTCTGCTCAGAGCTGCTGTCAGCAGTGATGTACAAGCTAGCAAGACGGGGCTGAACTCTGGGATGCCCCCTGTGGTATGGGCTCCCCTGTGTGACACCCCATGCTCACCGCCACCTGTCTCAGCATGGCGTGGGGTGGGGGTGTCATGATGGAGGGCTAAGTGCCAGCCTCCCCCACTGTGGGCTCAGATGTGCACGGAGCTCTGGGGCTGAGGGGGTGTTTAGCTCTCAACTCTTCTGCAGACGGGACTTGGTCACACCCGTGGTGGTGAGAGCTGCTCCCAGCACAGATGCTCCTTAGGTGATAACACACACATGCCTTGCCAGGTGCCTCAGGCAGTGTGGCCAGCTGTGTGTTCTTCAGGGCACCGGGGAAAAGGCTAGGGGCTCTGTGGGTACTGGTCTGGCAGTGTGAGGCTGGGTCTGTGGTCAGAAGAAGTGGGGGTGGGGTGGGCAGGTGGGGCTGACTGCCTGGGTGCTTGGTGGGGGAGGGCGGCTGGTGACCAGGAGGGAATGGCCGAGAGGCCCCATGGTAGGAACTCTGACTTCAGCAGCCTCTGCCTCAAGCATGGGCACTGACCCTGGCAGTGTCTACCAGAGTCCTCCCTGGCTGGGCTCCCAGCAACTGTGCGTCCCCCTCACGTGTGTGCAGATGACCCCTGCCCCCTATCCTGAGCTGTACTTGGGGGTCAACCTGGGGCTGGATTCCCGACAGGGAAGCTGTGCAGGGCCTGGCCTGCCATCAGCACACCTGCCCTTTGTCCATCGCCACAGCTTGAGGCTGTGTGGCCTGTGCGCTGTGGGGCTGTGTGGGCAGCACTGACACAGAGGGTCTCCTATGGCAGCCAGGACCTGGGTGTGCCACTGGGTGGACTCTGCCTCCCATTTGAGGGCAGAGTGGACCCTGGATAGAGCAGGCCTAAGACGTGGGGAGCCAAGGGTCCTGCAGAGTCGGTGGGAGGGTGTGATGAGGTCATCCACGGCCATCTCTGCCCCTCAGTGGGCCCTGCTGTCTTGCAGCCTCAGCTCCTGTCCAGCCATGTGACCTGCTGCTGCCTCCTGCACTTGGCCACCAGCTGGGCCAGTGCAACGCCCGGGACCCACAGAGCAGGCAGCAGGGACAGGAGCATGCATATGGCTTGCACCCAGCCAGGGTAGAGTTTCTCCTGCCTGGAGGGGAACTGCTCCTGCAGGGGGTGCAAGAGAAAGAGCTCAGCCTGGAGGGGGCAGACCCTGGGCCCCAGACCCCAGGCCTTGGGCAGAGCGAGGCTGACCCCGACCACCTGTGCACGGAGGCAGCCCCAGCTCCTCCCTGGGACTACAGGAGGGCAGCATCCTGAGTGGGTGCTCAGGGATGAGGGAGCTGGGGCTTGAGGCTCCCTCTGGGTAGAAGCCCTCAGGGCAGGCAGGGGCACCTGGTCCCCACCCATTGGCCTCCAACACTTGTGGACAGGTGAGGTGTGGTCTGAGACCCCAGGGATAAAGCAGAAAATTCTCACTTCCCCCAGGCGGACCCTGAGGGGTTCTGGTGCTCACTCTGGGAGGGGTGGCCCAGGCCAGGTGTTGCATGGTCCCCTGTGTGGACTGGGCAGGGAGTGACCCTTCTCCAGTCTACCTCCCAACCTCTCCCAGACACTGGAATTGTTGTTTCCCTGGCTGCCTGTCCCCACAGCAAGTGGAAAGTGTGGGCTGGAAGGACCAATGTCTCCAGGGTCTGGACACTGCTCTGAGGCCCTTGAGAGGCTCTAGTCCTACCAGGGTTGCCCTGCAGGTCACTGTAGCCCCTTGATCCCCATGGGAGGACCTACGTGCTGAGGGTTCCAGGCCTAAGTAGCTCGGCATTCTCTGGGCCAGCAGGATGAGGTAGGCCAGGAAGGCACTCAGGAGGAGCAGGGGGCTGGCCATGAGCCACAGCACCCGTCAGTAGAGGACTGGCCACGGCCCCATTATCTACACATTGTCATCAGAGAACCTGCACAGACGCTGGGCTCAGCAGCACTGTGGGGCCCTCCCCACCCCCCAGGTTCCCCGTGGACCTCAGCTCACTGCCGCAGGCTGTAGGTGTAGATGACCCTCACCACCTCGAAGAAGGCGAAGACTATGAGGTTTAGGGAGGCTGCATAGCTGTTGAAGATCTCGAGACAGTAACTTCTGGACTGCAACATGAAGCAGGTGGCCGAGAGCAGGCAGGCCAGACAGGCCAGCCCTGGGGTGCAGGTTCTGGGTGGGAGGCCTGCACCTGCCCCTTTCCCCCACCCTGCCCTGCCTGCCAGAGGTGGGTGAGAGCTTGGCCTCAGCAGGCCACGGTCAGGGCAGGTCCACCTGTGTCCTGCCCAGAGCCGCTGGGCTGTCCTAGGGGAGCAGGCTAGCCCAGGGTCCCTGAACTCTGTATGGGAGGCAGCAGGCATCCCTATGACTGAGCTGTGCACTCACCTGTGAGGGCCTCCTTGGGGATCCCCGTGGGGATGACCCCCATGTCCAGGAGCAGCGTGATGATCCCCTCCATGTTGCTGAACATGGCCGAGAGCCCCAGGGTGAAGAGTATCCTGAAGAGCACGGCCCACACGGGTGCCCCCGGAATGTGCAGCATGGCCTCCGTGAATATGATGAAGGCCAGACTGGGCCCGAGGCATTCTGCAACCGGGAGCCCGCGGTGTGCCATGAGTGCAGGCCATGTGAGTGCCTGCATGGATGGCATGCCCACCACCCCTCCTGGAGCTCCAGGCACTCTGCAACCGGAAGCCGTGGTGGGCTATGTGAGTGCCTGCATGGACGCTGCACCCACTGCCAGGTGCTCTGCAACCCAGGAACCCATGGTGGGCCATGGGAGCAGGCCACTGATGTGCCTGCATGGACACTGTGCCCACCGCCTCTCCGGGAGGCTCCAGGTGCTCTGCAACTGGGAGCCCATGGTGGGCCACTTGTGCAGGCCACAGATGTGCCTGTAGGGATGCCATGCCCACCATCCCTCTGGGAGGCTCTAGGTGCCTGGGGCCAGGATCTGTGCCTGGCTGCCCATCAGCCTGGCTCTGAAGCCACCCCACTGGACAAGGGCTCCACTGGACTCTGGCAGGCTCGCAGCCCTGTGGCCTGACCCAATGCCTGGGGTGGCCCCGGCAGCCCTGTGTGCACTACCTTGTCCAGGTGGCAGACCCCTTGGGGCAGCAGGGCCAGCCTCTCTGGCTGTGTCGCGTTAAATCCGGAGACAAGTTCTGATTCACCTTCAGTGAGATCAAAGGGGGCTCGATTTGTTTCTGCTAGGGTTGAAACAAATCATATCATAGCTAGGGGTCATGCTGGAAAGAGGATTTCATATATATTCTTGTGTTGTGATGAGTGATGAAAGTGTAAATGAGCCGTTTATTAATAAGACACATAAAAGGATAATTGCTAGTCTATGTTCCTGAGGGTGAACTGCATGCACTCCTGCTTCAGGAGGGGGTGGCCTCATCCTGCATGCCCCAGGCTGGCACAGGGGCATCGGTTTCTGTAGCTCAGCTGAGGGGCCCAGCCCCTCATTTTCAGGACTTGAGGGTCAGGCACTCTGGGGCTGGGAACCCCCGCCCCATGACCTGAGAGCCCCCGTCCACCCACACTCGGCATCGCGCGGCTCCCAAGGTCAGCCTTGGGGCTCGCTGTCCACACAGCTGCTCCTGTCGCCCTCCCGCACAGTCCACTGAGCTCTGATCTGGGCATTGAGTCTCCCAGCCAGGGGCCCAGCGAAGCCCAACCTTCCCATGTCAGCTTCCTGGGTCGCTCAAGTGCATGTCTTCCACAGGTTTGCTGTGTTCTGTCAGCAGCTGGTCAGGCTGCTCAGAAGGCCCCACATCAGGTGTCCTAAGTGCGGGAGGCTGGGATGTGCCTCACAAAGGAAGCCACGTGTCAGGTGGGTGCCAGGCATGAGTGATGGTGCCATTGACCACACTCAGTGTGGGGGTGTTGGTGCCTTGTATGATGCAGGGTCTCACACAGCCATGCAGAGCAGGGCCAAGTACAGCCAGGGCAGGAAGCGCAAGCCTCATCCTGATGCCCCAGGTGCCCAGCCCAGCCCAACACCCCCAGTGTGGGGTACGGCCTCCGGAATGGGAACCCCAGCCCAGCACCCTCTAACCCAGAGTCGGCAGAGACCCTGGGAGTGGGAGCCCTGGAACATAGAGAAGCAGCTTTGCACAGTGCAGCATGGCCACCACTTGCTATGCTCCATGGAACCCCAGGAGTCCGGCTGAGACATGACAGGACCCTGTCCTTGGGATCCAGGTGAAGGAGCTGGAGAAGCCCCTCCTGCACTGGTAAGGGTGGTGCTGAGGTGAGGCACACACATGTGAGGCACAAATGAGGTGCACATGAAGCACACACACACATGTGAAGCACACACACGCTCACACAGTGTTCCTGGGGCACTGGCTCCTGCCGCATTGGCCATGGCTGGCCTGTCCTCTGCCTCCTCCCTCTGAATGGTGTGGAATCAGCACAGATGCCACCCATTGGCTCTGCATGTGGGGGCCATCCTGGGTGCCGACGGGTTCATCAGGATCCGTGGGGTTCTGCTCCACCCACTGGGTGCCTGAAGCCCCCTCCGGGTATGCATACTCTGTAGGGGCAGAGCTCCCTGTGCCAAAGGCTGCAGCCCACCCAACACACTGAATGAGACGTGTCTGGATGGCCGGGCGGAGGGCCTCAGGGTCACTCAGGCAGCATAGGCTTCCTGGGGCTGCCATAGGGCTGTGCACTATGCATGTCTCAGAGCAGAGACATGCATAGTGCATGTGATCCTAGAGGCCCTGGGCACACGGGGTCAGGTGGCACCCCCCAGAGGCTCCAGAGGGCACCTTTCCTGCCCCCTGTGGCTGTCCCCTACTCGGGGCCCACAATCCCCAGGGTGACCTCAGCTCCATTCACACCCGAGTTTCATCTGCTAAGACCCTTTTTCCAGTGAGAGTCCTTGGGAACACTGGCATGCCTGCCCCGCCCCTGCCCATGGTGTGGCCCGGCCTCACTGGTCCAGGTACTGCCTGTGGTCTGTGGTGGCCTTGAAGCCCATGATGGATAAGATGGCAACAGAGGCATACAGGGAGGTCATCACCAGGGAGATGACCATGGCGTCCTTCTCACAGTTGTTCCTGCACAAGGGGGCACTCAGGGCCTCAGAAGGGCCCCCACCCACTGAGCCTGGGCCCCTCCCTACTGCCTTGCTCCACTCCTTGACTGTTTGTGGAAAGGCTCAGAGCTGTACTCAGTACCCTGTGGGCCCCAGACCTGCCCCAGGCCACAGTCAGGCTGGGCACACACAGCAGCCTCTGGAACAGACAAGCTAGGTGGAGCCCATCCCAGGCCAGCAGGTCCCACAGCACCATCCCCATCTCAGCCCCAGCTGGCTGGCACTGCATCGCCAGGGTGCCAAGCAAGCTAGGGCAGCTGCCCACCTGGGTGGGTTGTAGCTGGCAAAGGCGATGTGTCCACCGAAGGCCAGGGACAGGGAGAAGATCTGGGTGGCTGCATCCAGCCACACCCACAGGTTCTGGAGAATCTGCATCTGAAACATGAACATAGCAGATGCTGTTCCAGAACGTTCCCTGGCCCTTTTGGGTCACACCATAACCAGGTGTGACCTGTACAGATTCCAAGAACCGTTCAGGACTTTGTGCCAGGAGAGAGATTGCTTGGCCTGGCAGCTGACACGGCTCCCCTGTTCTGTGATGCAGCCAGCAAACTGTGGCTTCATCAGACCCATGGCAAAGTGTGGCTGGCACTCAGTGGTGGGGCCTAGAACCAGATCTGAGCTGACTCTGACCCGGGTATGCTCCCTGCCCTCTCCCACGTGTGGCTTTGGCTATGTGAGGCCCCTGGGCAGGGGTGTTTGCACCCACTGCCCCATTTGCCCACTGCTGGGTGTCTGGGCAGACAGCCTCATGCCCAGGTGTGCAACCGACTCCTGGTGGCGGTCAGCAGCCCTGGAAACCCACTTGGGATCCTGGAACAGTGGAATGATCTAGAAGTGCTGCAGGCTCTTGAGTAGAAGCCCCTTGGTCCTGTGTGCCACATCTGCTGGACACTTCTGCCCCAGGTGACAGCTGATTCCTGCCAGCCCCCACCCCCCACTCTCCTACCTTGTCAGCACCTTGACTTCCTGCAGGTGCACCAATCCACACACCCCAGACCAAAGTCTTTGCCCCAACCCTGCTGAGACCCCGAGGCCCTCCTCCCTTGTCCACTGGGTGCCCCCTGCCCCCCCCTCACTTATGTTGGGGGTGAAAAGGTAGCGGAGCCCGTGCGTGACACCGGGCAGCATCAGGACTCTGAAAAGGAAGATGGTTAGCACCAAGTAAGGGAACAGGGCCATGAAGTAGATGGCCTGGGGTAGATGCCAGGTCAGATGCACAGTGGCCCTGCAGGAGTGAGGCAGGGGCCTTGCCCCATTGTGACCACTCACGTGGCCCAAGGTACCACACAGGCATGGCACTTTGGGTCAAGCTCTGAAGGTGTATGGTCAGGCCCCGTGGGTCTGCTAAGGTGGGCACCAGCACTTGGGACAGGCAGCCCCCCCCCCCCCCCAGGCTGCCCCTCATCCTGCCTTAGGTCCTCCTATGTACACCTCAGGCTCTCAGCCCAGCCCCCTCTTTCCCCTGTCCTGGTGGCTCCCAGTCAGCGGTGGGCCAGGGCCGGCCCCACATCCCCACACAGACCAAAGCCACAGGGCCTCCCCATCACATTCCTAACAGAATGATCTGTGAGAGCCACAGGGTCTGGTCACTGGCTCTGTCCTCTGAGCCTCGTGGGAAAAGGGTCAGTCTGGTGGCTGCTGGATTGTGTGGGCCACCCTGGGGCAGGGGGTGTGAGGAGCCCTGGCCATGCCATGAGTGTTCAACACCCCCCACCCGTGTGCCCCAGCGGCCCAAAGGGAAGGCCCTGAGAAGCCAGTTGCCTGTGAGAGAAACCAGTGTCTGCTCTTTATCACATGTTTTAAGTAAGTGTAAGAACATGGCCAAGGCTTGGAGAGGAGTAGAAGGGAAGGGGGGGGGCTGTTCCTGGAGGACAGTGCATGCAGGCCACTGCACATGGGGCACGTGTGTCACCTGAAGACGGCCTGTGACAGGCCCTGAGATCCAGTACCAGCCAGTGGGCACATGGCCTTGGCCAGGGGATTCGGGTGCAGACCCCATGCATTGTTGACTTGGTGGGGCCCAGGGAGGTCACGGCAGGGTTTCGAGGGGTGGTTCCAGCAGGAGCACGGGTTCTGAGAGCTGTGAGCCCCCTGTGTCTCTGCCCCCGGGGTGGTCCCTCACCACCACCCTGCAGCTGCCCGGCTGCCTGAACTGAAGGTGCTACCCATCTTGGAGCCTGAACCTCCAGACCATGAGCTACATGCGCCCTCCTCCCTGGTGAAGCTCTAGGATCCAGCGAGAGTCAGAAGCCTGACAGTGCCTCCGCTGCACAGGAGGCAGAGTGGAGGCATAAAGAGCAGAGGAAGAAGACCAGATGGGGAACGTCTGCAGGAGGCAGAGGCAAACCTGAGCCACCAGGGAGGCGCTGGCTGATTGGGGGCTCCTCAGGCCAGACCCAGTGGAACAGTGGCTATGAGAGGCACTGTCCACTGAGATGGAGGGGCAGGGAGAAGTCACGGTGGCTGCCAGAAGAGAGCCACCATGGCTGCCTTGGCACAGAGTGTGGTTCAGGGCAGAGACTCATCAGGATGAGAAGCTGCCCATGGGGCCCTAAGTGTGCCTGCCCCCCCCATGCCCAGCCAACACTGGCAGCACGGGGAGGGGGCCTCAGAGCCAGAGGAAGCTGCTTTCACATTCCCAGTGGTCTCAATGCCTCTGATGATGCACAGATACACCACAGCCCAGCAGATGACCAAGCAGATGAGCAGCCGCCACTGGACAGTGCCACTGTTGCTGATGTCAGCAGTGATGTCCAGCATCTGCTGGTACCAGAAGTAGCTCATGGTGCTGCTGCCCTGGCACTCTGCCACAAACCCTGTAGCCAGCGGCCCCATCATGGGCCGGCCACAGGGCCCGGGGCCCAGTGCACGCTCTGCCCCAAAAGCCAGAAGGGCCATGGGCACCAGCACGGCTGCCCTGCACTGAAGCGGCCCCCAACCTCCAGCCCAGCCATGCTCTCTCACCTCCCTCTGAGGCTGAGATGGGGAAGGGAGGCTCAGGGCCTGGTGTGTGAGCAGATGGGGATCTGGGTGGCTCCTGGGTCCAGCGGGGACCAGTGAACAGGAAAGGTCACCTGTCCACACTGGCCATGCCCTCACCCATCCTGTTGCCTTCCAGCAGGCAGCAGCTCCAGGGCAATGGGTGCTGGAAGGAGTTGAGGAAGTATCACAGCACCCAGGTGAGGATAGTGTTGTAGTACAGGCTGACCAGGAAGGACATCGTGAAGCAGCCTGGCCCTGCAGACAGTGAGGACAAAGTGTCACACAGCAGGGGAGGAGCGGTGCCACCCACGTGCAGAGCAGGTCCTCCTGGGGAGCCGAGAAGGGGGTGGCCTGCCTACGCTGCCCAAGTAGGGGGAGATGGCCATCCACACCCCAATGCTGCCCGTGTGCAGGTGCTAGCCGATGGTGAGCTCAATGTGGAAGAGTGGGATCCCCTCAAAGACCATGGTGATGAAGTAGGGGGATGAGAAAGGCCCCTGTCAGGACACAGGGGTCAGGGGCAGCCACCCTCTGCTCCCCATCGGGGCACCTGGTGTGCTGCCAGCGGCTGGCCTGGGTTCTGGCTGCATGTGGTTCACATAGCTTCTGGCTGCATGCTCAGCCTCGTGGAAGAATAAACCAGCCAGGCAGCACTGTGGGGCAGACTCAGAGGCCATCTGTGTGGCCAGTGTGGATAGGTGGAGTGTGTGTGGTCAGTGTAGACAGGAGTGTGCACAGCTAGTGTGGAAAGTGTGTAAGTGGGCAGTGTGGACAGGCAGAGTGTGTGCAGCCAGTGTTGACAGTGTATACAGTGTGGGCAGGCATTGTGGGCATGGCTAGTGTGGATAGTGTATATGTCACCAATGTGGACAGGCAGAGTGTGTACAGCCAGTGTGGACAGGTAGAGTGGGCGCAGCCAGTGTAAACAGGTGGAGCGGACAAGCAGACACCTGGAACAGGAGCTGGCATGAGGAGGAGGAAGGGCCACAAGCTCAGAAGACCCTGAAACTGCCCAGGAGTGAGGAGGGTGAGTGTGGCTGTGCAAGATGTGGGAGCACTCTACAAAATTCTGAGTGATGGGTGATGGGCACTGAGTGGCTGGGGTGAGACCACCCATCAGCGCAGACCGGGGAGGAACAGGGAGTAAGAAGACAGAATGTTCTGGCATGTTTGGTCATGCTTGCCGCATCTGGAAACAGGTGCCATAGCAGCACGTTGGGGCAGCCACTCTTCCCTCACCTGCATCCCTGATGAGAAGCCCCATCCCCCGACCTCTGCGTCCCCGAGGCCCTGGCCCCTGGGGGAATCTCCCCAGGTTCCTCACTGGAGAGGGTTGGGTGTCCCAGGCCAGCCCATCACATGGGGGCACCTGGGCAATGACAGACCTGAGGGCAGCAGCCCCTGGCTGGTGCACACGTGTGGGCCGCACAGGTGCATCCGTGTGTTGTGACTGCTGGTGAGCCTGGGACTCCTGTCACCCTGCAAGGAGCCTTGAGAGATGCCAACCCCCATGAACGTGGACACCAGGGTGATCACCCCCTAGAGACTGGCTCTACACTGAGGGGCAGCGCCACTGGGAATGGAGCTGCATGCTGGCCTGGGACCCCATAGGCAGGCCCCTGAAGTCCCCAGGGCTCAGATGCCAAAGCTGGGCTCTTCCTGGGGCCCCACATGTCTGGCTTTTTGGGACGGTGGTGCTGCCCAGAGATCAGGGGTGGGGAAGGCCAGTCCCTTGGGTACCCGCATGTGGCTGGTGGGCTCACCTCCACTGTGGGTCTGGCACCTTCAGATGTTCCCCAGCCCCACAGCAAACCCCACGCAGCTGAGCAGGTACTGGAGCTTGTTGTCCCACTGGGGCCTCTCATCCTCCCACACATCCAAGGCTGGGTCTGGGCCAAGGTCCTGGGCCATAGCGGTCCAGTGTCTCTGGGAGCATCCAGACCACACTGCACCTGCACCCTCTGCTGGCCTAGAGCCCAAGCGTCCCCTCTGTCACATCCTCCGGTTTATTTAAAGGAAAGCTGGTGGAGCCCTGTTAATTGGTAACCTGGGGCCTGGCCATGCCCACATCCCTGGCCCCTTTCCCATGAGCATGTCCAATGTCAGCTGTAGGCTGGTACCACCACGGAGAGAGCTGTCCCCACGACAGCCATGTGCTCCTGTTGGGGACGCTCAGGGGCATGGTGAGTTGGCTTTTAGTTATTTATCTGTAACAAGTGTTTTGATGTTGAGGTAATGCAGACTCATGCTCATTGGTGACAGGGTCAGAGGTCCCCACTCCCCTCCCCCACCCTCAGTTTGCCAAGGTGGCCACATCCTGTGAAGCTGAGTGGAGAATGTGGACACCTTAAGACCCAGAACATCCATCACCAGGGACCCCCACCCTCCACCCAGGACCCTGGCAGCCCCTGACCTCCCCATGCCATGCAGTTCCCGACAGGGTCAGCAGATAAAGGCTGTTGCCTGGCCACATGTGGCTGTGGTGGCTGTGGTTTCCCTGCTTCTGGGGCAGCATAGGAGGGGGCTTAGTCCTCAGGCCACACCTATCTCCTGACACCTCGGGAGTCTGAACATGGCTTCCTGGCCAGTCCTATGTGGCCTGTACCAGGGGCTGCACCTGCTCCCTAACCCAGCCTGGGGGCCTCAGAGTGGAGCCCACACCCTCCCCAGAGCTATAGGAGTCCCTGGGATGACCTCCACTGAGCACAGCAGGGACAGGGCCTTTGGGAGGCAGACAGTCCTGCCCAATGCCCAGCCTGTCCCCGCCACAGCACATGGCTTTGTGGACAACGTCCTGATTGCAGCCCACAGGGAAGTGGAGCTGACCGTCAGCCACACTGTCTCTGGGGACACACTCGCCCGTCTGGATGCACACTTGAGAACAGTGGATGCAGTGGTTTATTTAAATGGGGACATTTGATGTCCATGAACCTGCCTGTCTGTCACATTGACAAGGATGCCAAGCAGCAGCACTGTGCTCCGGAGGTGTCACACAACCACCAGCCTCCTGGATGGCACACCTGGCTGGGCTGTGCCAGGGGCACTGCAGGGCAGTGGAGAGGTGAGCTGAGTGGTCAGAACATGTCCAAGCTCCGCCCTGCTCCATGTCTGCAGTGTGCCGGGTAGCTTGAACTGCAGAACTGGAGTTTGTTGCCAGGGTTTCTGGGAGGAAGGGGATCCCCCATCATCCCAGCCCAACTTGTGAGAATTCTAGAAAGTCCGCTTGAAGGGAAGCACCCAGGCTTTTCTGCGGAATGTGGAGGTGGCCATTGTGGAAGCAGACGCCACAGGCACAGCTTGCATGGGGCTGAGGTTGGTGCCAAGTTCCAGGGCCATCCACCCTGACACAGCCCTGGGCTCCAGGGGGGCCAGGAGGCATGCAGTGTCCTTGGCAGGGGCCAGGGCCAAGTTCCCCTGTAACCCTCTCTCCCAACATCTGGCTAAAAATTCACAGTTAATGTCCCTGTAAGAAAACAGCTGATGTCTTCCTCCGGCTGGGCTGCACTAAGCTGCACTCAGGGTGTCTGTCCATGGCAGGCAGAAGCAATGGTTAAATGGTGAGTATTCATTAAGCCAGGGGCGGCGGGGCCAGGGCATGGGGGGTGTGTGGCCATGTCACCACAGGCTCAATGGGCTTCTGGTAAAAAGGCCCAAACCCTGACCTCGGGGGTCTCTAGATCAAGGGTCTGTAGCTAAGGGGAGGGCACAGGGAGGGGACTGGGAAATGAGAATGGCTGTAGGGGCCAAGTCAGCAGCCCACGCTCCAGGCTCCACGGCTGTCCATGGCAACCTGGGGTGCAGCAGGTGCAGCCTCCCCACCCCTCAGCTCTTGACTTTGAGGGACATACCCAGGGCTGTGTGGCATGCTGTACCGTGTTCATGACAAGGAGACTGGGCCCACATGGTACACGTGTGTGCCATGAACATGTAAACACAGATGCACACATGCATGTGAATATGTGTGCACCTGGATATGCACAAACATGTACGTGCATACAAGCAGTGTGCGTATACGTGTAAGCACGATGCACATGTCCACATGTGCACAAAATATACAGCTACATATGTACAGATGCACATACACACATACACATGCATATGTACACACCCATAAAACATGCACATGTATGCAGACAGGCATATATGCACACAATACATACATATCTAGGCATGCACACGATGCTGACATAACTTACATGTACACACACGTATGCATAGACATGTATGCATATGGAGAAACATCACATACACATGAATGAATATACACATGTACAACATGCATGTCTACACATTCAAGCTAGTGCACACACATATGCAATGCTCACACATACACATAAATGTGTGCATGCGTGCACTCACACAGACACACGCAGCCTAGGGCTGGGCCCCTCAGTACTTGAGGTCCCCATTCATGGAAGCTGTGGACTGCGTGCTGACCAGGCCCTGCTGGTCCCCTGGCTGCTGGCAGTGGCCCCTGATGAGCTTGTAGATGGCAAAGCAGGGGATGACGAGGCTGGGCATGCAGGCCTCGACCACCACCACCATGTACACCCAGGGCAGGTACCTGACCTGCTGGGATTTGTGGAACTCCTCCTGGGGGAGAACCAGGCCAGAGGTGAGCACATGCAGGGCCTCTGCCCTGACCTTGCGATCCTCCCCTGAGCATACTAATGGCCTCCGCCCTGACCTGCAACCCTCACCTGAGCACACATAGGGCCTCTACCCTGAACTGTGACCCTCCACTGAGCACATGCATGGCCTCCACCCTGACCTTCGACCCTGCCCTGAGCACACGTATGGCCTCCACCCCAAACTGCAACCCTCCCCTGAGCACATGCAGGGCCTCCGCCCCAACCTGTGACCCTTCTGGCATGGGTGGTCCCAGACACTGTAGGTCAGCTCCTTGCTGACTTTGACCACGAAGTAGAAGAGGAAGATGACCAGCATGATCTGAGGGCTGACAACCCACCACATCAGCTGCCAGAAGATGTTGGGCTTGTGCCCAATCATGAATTCAATGTCTTTGTTGAACCTGGAGACAGAGGCTGGGACGGTGTCGACTGACCTGGGTGAGACACTGACTGCCTGCCTCACCCTGCACTCTGGGCCTTTCACAGATGGACGTGTGGACATGTACAGTGCCAAGCACAGCTGCACAGTTGTGGGGCCATGCACACGGCCAAACCCACACTGCATGTTCCCAGAGCGTGGCCAACCCTGTGTACCTTGGCCTGCCCCTCAGCTGCACACCTGTACCTGCACACATGGCTGCTGCACACTTGGCCTGTACACACCTGGGCATACCTATATCTGCACACACCTGGCCTCTGCACACCTGTGCCTGCACACCTGTAACTGCACACCTGTACCTCTGCACGCCTGTGCCTGTACAACTGGCCTCTACACTCCTGGTCTGCACACACCTGTGCCTCCACACACCTGTGCCTGCACACCTGTACCTGTATACCAGGACTCTGCACACTTGGCTTGTGCACACCTGTGCCTGCACACTTGTACCTGTGCACCTGGTCTCTTCACACCTGGCCTGCACACACCTGTGCCTGTACACATCTGCTCCTGCACACCTGGCCTCTGCACACCTGGCCTCCACACACCTGTGCCTGCACACCTGTACCTCTGCACGCCTGTACCTGTACACACCTGTGCCTCTGCACACCTGTACCTGTACACCTGGCCTCTGCATGCCTGGCCTACACACACCTGGCCTGCACACACATGTGCCTGCACACCTGTGCCTCTGCATGCCTGTACCTGTACACCAGGCCTGCAAATGCCTGGCCTTCACACACCTGGCCTGCTCACCTATAGCTGTACACCTGTGCCTGCACACCAGTTCTCAGAAGCAGCTTGCCTTTATAGCTTCTCAGGCTGCTGTCTGGTGGCCACCCCACCCAGCAAGGTGAGTGCCCAGATGTCTGGCCAAGTGGGGGCTGAAGGCCCTCCCTCTGTAAAGGCCTGGAGCTCCAGGGAAATAACAGCCCCCCACTACAACATAGGTACCCTGGGCTGAGGACCCCAGCCCCACTGCCCACCCACCCCTCGTTCCTCTGCTGTACCTGCACCCAGGCTGCTGTGGGGGACCCAGACCAAGGCTCTTGCTTGGCCATGTGGCAGAGGGCCTGCTCTTGCTGTGGCCTCCATGCTCATACACCCCAAGTTCTGGGCAGTCTCCCAATGCTGCTGTCAGTGCTCGCTCTGCACAGCTAGGTGTAGGAGAATCTGGAAGCCAGAGGGGCATGGACTGCCTCCTGGGGGGCCCTGCAGAGCCCCCTCCTGGGACTCAGGGCTGCTTCTCTGCTGTCTGCCCTGCACCCCCTGAGGCTGGCCCCGGCCCAGCTCCCTGCTGCCTCCTCCCTCGTACCTGTCAATGCCATACACATAGAGGATCCGAACATCTAGCAGAATGCAATGATGAGCAGGCGGATGGAGCCCTCATATCTGTCCAGCAGGGAGAGCCAGTGTTGGCCAGAGTTCAGTGTGAAGATGAGGGCCAGGAGGTAGGTCCCAAGGCAGATGAGGCCTACAGGGAAACAAAGCCGAGCGGGTCCCAACCTGTGACCCAGTGGGAAGGGGACACAGCTGGGCCCCCCATGGCACAAGCACCTGTGAGCAGCTCCTTAGGGCACTTGGCGGGGGATGAGCTTGAGGTCCTGCAGTGGCATGGCCACGCCCTCCATGTTCCCAAACATGGACGACAGGCTCAGGCAGAAGAGCATGAAGAAGAACAGCATGGACCACAGTGGCGACACCGGCATCTTGGTGATGGCCTCTGTGAAGACAATGAAGGCCAGGCCTGTGCCCTCCATACCCTGCACGATGGCACCCAGTCACCCAGGGCCTGTCAGTCCCTGACGGCCACACTGTCACCCTGTCAGCGCACATCCCACTGAACCACACCAAGCGAGAATGAGGCTGATCCTAGGCAGCCTGTTGGCTCCAGATACACGGGTAAAGCGGATCTGCGGGCCAGGAGGTGAGGGTGCATGGCACCCGGCCCCGGCAGAGCAAGGAGCAGCTGAGGGCGCCTGGGCTGGGATGGGCTACGCCGGCAGCCACCTGGGGCCCAGGAGGTGACACACAGCTGACAATGGGTGACGCCACATCCTGGCACCAAGCTCTGCACTGTGGGAGCCACCAGCCCAGAAGTGGTGACACCCCCACAACCTGGGGGCTCCCAAACAGAGAGGAGGCAGTGCGTGGGGAGCCGAGCAGCAGCAGGATGTGCCATGGCCAGCGTCGTGGTGACCAAAGGGAAGTTGATGGCAGCCCCAGGTGCAACCTGAGGGGCCGGCGGGGGCACTTCTGCCTCCTGCTTGCCGGGGTGCCGGGACCTGCCTCCAAGAGGAAGGAGTTCATGTCGCAGCTCTGGAACGTGAGCTGGGCGTAGGCCGCGGGGTCCGTGGCATTCCACCAGCGCTGCATCTCCGCGAAGTTCTCCTGGGTCACCTTGCCCTCCGGTCAAAGGCGTTCATGAGGTGCAGGATGTTCCTTGGAGCAGAGCCAGGATGATGCCATGCGTGGGGCGTGACGGGGGCGGGACCACTCACTTGCTGAAGCAGTCGTCGTAGCGCTGGGTGGTGTGGAAGCCGACGATGGAGTAGATCACTATGGCTGCGTACACAGACGTGTAGCCATTGATGGAGATGACCACCGAGTCCATCTCGCAATTGTTGGTGTGGCAAGAGCGGTGTCACCCCACGGGGCAGAGGTCAGCAGAGGCACCACTGCCGGGGCCAGGACTGAGGGCCCAGGGCCTGCTGGGAAGTGGGCTGGGCGGCAGCCCACCTGTGCCCCTCTGAGCAGGTGCGGGTGCTAAGGACTCAGAGGGCCAGAGGGCTGTGCCCAGTGTGGGAGCCCAGAGTGGGGACCCTTGGCCCTTGCCCTTCACGCCTCCCCCACCACAGCCTGCTGGCTCTGGGGCCCCCAGAGCAGCTGTCGCCCCTGGTTCTGGAGCAGGAGAGCCCTGGGTTCAAGTCCCAGCTGGGCCTCAGTGACATTAGTGGATGCTAAAGGGTGCTTGTAGCCCTTGCTTGCAGGAGGATCCCAGAGAGACAGGAAGCAAAGCAGGGCTGCCTGGGGTGGGGCCTGGGAGTCAGTGACAGGTGGGCACCCAGCTTTGGGCTGGGGAGATAGAGCCCTGGAGAAGGTGGCAGAGGCAGCTGCACATGGCCCCACCCGCTGCCCCTACTGCACACGGCACGGTCTGCAGCCAGCTCTGCCTCCCCAAGGCCGAGGTCCCCCCATCTCAGGTTCCTCGCTTCCCCCACCCTATTCACCCAAGGGGACGCTCCCAGCCATCCCTGGGAGCTCTGGCCTGAGACTTCTGGGAAGTGACCTCTGAATGTGGATGACATTGACCTCATTCTGAAATTACAGGAATTCAGGGCTGGGCAGGAACAGGAGACGGACCAAAATGTTCAGTTTGTCGGGTTGTATGTGAACTTGAAGGAGAAGTCCCCACTGGCATGAGTCAGCCTGAGGCTGGGACGACCCTGAGTGGAGACCTCAGGCCATCACAGCTCACACATGTCCAGTGGGCTGCGAGAATGGCCTGCACAGGTGAGCCCCCACCTGGAGTCCACAGGTGCCTCCCAGGCCCCAGGCAGGCCAAGGTGGCCCCCTTTCAGCTGGGGGCTTCACTGGGAAGGAGGCATGCAGCAAACCACACAGCCAAAAGCCTGGACACCAAAGGTGGCCCCACACCCGACACCCGGTGGGACGTGGAACAGGATCACCTTGGCTCGTGCTGAAGGCAGCATCCAGGGGCAGGAAGCAGAGGCCTCCCTGACCCTGTGCCACACGGCAGCGGTGGAAATGAACTTCTGTGTCATCAACGTTCTAGAACAGGTCTCTCCCTGTGGCCACTTAACCACTTGTTCGGGCTGGACCGAGTCACACCGCCAGCATGCCAGGTCAGCCAGGGTTCTCTGGAAGCGTCCTGGTCTCCAGCGCTGGCCTCCCCGACCTGGCCCCAGCTCTGGCGCTCCCAATGCCATGGTCTGCAGCTTGCTCCAAGCCTGGGCAGAACCGGGGGAGCCGCCACAGAGCACCTGCCGGGCCTGTGCCCTCATCTGCCACCCGGTGCGCCCCAAGAACCGAGTGTGAGGAGCATGGGCACCCAGCACCCACGTGTGGGGAGCGGCCTCTGCCTCCTGGCTGCCGTGGCCACAGACGTTCAGCTGCTCCCCTGGAGTTGTTTTCCGCCTGTACCCGCAATGAACTCTCGGTCCAGCGTTTCTCCGCACATCTCGTGAGGTGAGTGGGTGTCGGTCAAGTCTCCCGCCACTCCCTCGGGAACCGCCTCGTGCCCCTCACTGGCTCCTCGCGGAGTTAACACATTCGCTGGGCAGAGACGGCCTCCTTCGTGGCGTGCCACTGTGCCACCGGGGCTGCAGCAGGGGAGGCCTTAAATCTGGCCAGTCCTGCCTTGGCACCCCGCAGTTATCCGGTCTCCTTCCGGCCATGGCCTAAAGCCCTCGGCCACGTGTGCCAGACAGCCAGGTGCATCCTGAGCTCCGGGACACTGTGAGTTTACTCATTTGTAAACATTACTAGATTTCCCACATTGGCAAAACTATCTATACAGAGATAATCCTGAAACAAACTGATAAGAGAACTAAGCAAGAATCCTGGGTATAAGATCAACTTATACCATCAATGGGGTTACTATATATCACCAAGAAACAAATATAAATCTATTTTAAAGGAAAAAGATACAGACTAGAAGCAAATTAAAAAATACTGAAGTGACATACAAGAGAAGTATGCCAAGAATATGATGAAACTGAAAGACTCAAGATTTAGTAAATGTTAGTGAATTGTGACTGTGATGCTCAGTTCTAGGTCACAAGATCCCAGCAGGATCACAGACATGGTGGGGATTGAGGGATCTCAGGTGGAATCATCAG
The DNA here is from genome assembly GCF_033115175.1 of Lepus europaeus. Lineage (NCBI taxonomy): Eukaryota > Metazoa > Chordata > Mammalia > Lagomorpha > Leporidae > Lepus > Lepus europaeus. Next base: position 9,311,555 of record NW_026909276.1, on the reverse strand, counting down.
GGACATGACAGTACAGGCTGCTGTCGAGAGCCAGCCCCCAGGAGGATGAGGTGGCGTTAGACTTGAGCTGAATGTCCCCCAACAGAAACTGCCCAAAGGACTACCCCTATGCCAGGGCAATTCTGATTGGTTGAATCTTTTCTGATGTCATGCATAATCACCAGCTGAACAAACTGTCCAATCAGGTATGCTGAGACAACACTGCAGTACCATGTGGGATCTTTGATCTTGGTGTTGCCAAACACAGCTTCTCTAGTCTGTTCCCAAGAGAGGCCCTTGGTGGCTCAGCCTTTGCTGCTCTGTGAATTCCCCTCACCACAGGAGCCATCAGAAGGATGCCCAAACACCTCAGAAGCTGAAAAATGGGGAGTATGTGGAAACAACCCCCTCAAGCTTTCAGGATGTGAGCTGGGATTATGAGTATCCTCTCTCATCCCTGCATTTAGTTTCCTTGGCTCAGTCCTAGAGCCAATCTTGCCAAATTGTGTTGTGAGGATGAGCAAATTCTCAGGGAGAATATAGTGGGAAAAAATAATGGGACCTCATTCCCTTATAAGCTCCAGTCTGAATACAGACTCGGTGCTCAATTCTTGGCTGAGCCACCTGTCTGGCCTATAAGTTGTATTCTCCACACTAATCTTTCTGGAGAGCTGTCCATCCCCATTCTACCCCAACAAATATGCTACATTGCTTACAACTCTTCTGTACCACATTTGAATTCTTTCTTTCATGAAAACAAGAACATTTCCCACTCATCTTTGCTAAAATATATCTTGTCATTTTTCTACAGGACAATCAGTAACTCTTTGAAAGTTGTTTTTCTGTTTGTGAACAGCCCTAGTCTATCACTGGAGGGAAGGCTGTGGAAGCTGTGTAGTTCTTGTCTTCACCCAAGAAAGAATTCGGGCATGAGACAGAAAGTGGAATGATAAGGCTTTACTGGGGATAGGGCATCCATCAGATGACAGAGAGAGAGCACCCAGTCACTCGGACTGGGGGAGAGCGAGGTTACATGGTTGAATGGAGAGAATACACCTGCACAGGCCAGGCTGATGGCTCAGCAGAGAGGCAGAGAGCTGAGTGCACAGTCTGTTTGGACTCCCTAGGTTTTTATGGGAGTCTTTTTAACCACTTCCCCCATCCTCCATGACAAAGGATGGAGAGTCCTGGAAGAAGAGTTTGTTGGATGAAAATTAGCAAATTCCCCACCCCAGATTTGCTGGCACCTGGCCAGGGTAGGGGGGCTTCCTAGGTTTTATTGCCCCATGTTATCAGGTCAGGTAACCCCTTTGGTCCTGAGGAGAGGAAATTCTCCCAGGAGCTTTCCTTGGAGGAAGGGGTGAGACCACCTGGGAGGTTATCAGTGTCTGAGCAGGACTTTGAAGTGCAAAATGCTGGGCTTCTGGAGCTTATGCAGTAGGTGTTGGTATTCAGGCCTTTCTCATACACACATAGGCTAAATTTCTGACTTGCTACCTAACAGTTCTTGTAGGAATTTGGGGAATGAACCAATGAATGAATGTACTCTCTCTCTCTCTCTCTCTCTCGCTCTCGCTCTAGACCTTTGAAATAAATAAAATAAATTACTTTTTCAAATCTTTGCACATCTCCTTTTACTTATTTTAATGGTAGACATTTTATCAGAATGTCTTTTGTTTTAGGTTCCCCTGGGAAATTTTACAGGATGCTGTCTTCTGAACACACCCTTCAATCTCCTCCTTGTCCTGGGCTTTAAAACTGCCTGTAGGTGATAACCCAAGATTCCCACAGTGGCCAAGTCTTTTGTAGTGTGAAGTGAATGTCAGCCCCTGAGTTACTCTCTGGGGGTCTTTCTTCATTGGAGACAGCAGGGTTAAGAAACTCTTTTCAGGGGTGGAGCCAAGATTGCGGAAGAGTGAAGGCACACACAACAGTTTGGGGAAAGAAATTTTAACAAGGGTGGAGTTACTGCACCCTTAAGAAGAGACTCAGAGGAAAAAACTGCAAAGGAAACTCTTCTGGATCTAGTGGATGTGACACGGAGAACCTAAGGGAAGAGTAAGGTGGCCCACTGCCGCGCCGCGCCGAGCCCTGCTGAGCCACTGAGGAGCTGAGCTGCGCTGCACTGAGCCACACTTAGCAGCGCCCAGCCATGCCGCGAAACGCTGACCTGGCCCGCACTGAGCCGCGCCACGGACATGGGGGCCACTAGAGTTGGGAAAACAATGAGCCCAGCTACAGAAGCCCACCCACAAAATTTGAGCACCGGTGGTGGAAGCAAAGGTAACCAGAGACATTGGCCGCGAAGGTTAGACCTTGGTCCGAGCTCACGCGGGGGGGGGGGGGGGGAGGAACTGCACCAGGCTGACTGGAAGGAAAAAAAGGGGGGGGGGGACCAGCTGGGACAATAGCATCTCTCTGCACTCTCCAAGATGCCAAACAAACGTAGAAACCAAGGTAACAAGAGCAGGCAAAACACTGTAATGCCCCCAAATGAAAAAGACACCCCAATTCAAGATTATGAAGATGAGGAGATAGAAGAAATGCAAGAAGCGGATCTCAAAAAATTGGTAAGAACATTAAGAAGCTCGCAAAAACAAATTCTTGAACTACAGAAATCCTTAATGGACAAGATAGAAAATCTCTCTCGTGAAAAATAAATATTAAGGAGAAATCAAAATGAAATGAAACAACTAGTAGAACAAGAAACAGTGATGGTGACGAGAAACCATAATGAAATGAAGAATTCAATAGATCAAATGACAAACACATTAAAAAGCCTTAAAAACAGAATGGGCGAAGCAGAAGAGAGAATATCAGACTTAGAAGACAGAGAACAGGAAAGGAAACAGGCAAACCAAAGAAAAGAAGAGGAAATTAGAAATGTAAAAAATATTGTCGGGAATCTACAGGATACTATTAAAAAACTGAACATTGGGTCCTAGGAGTTCCTGAAGGCATGGAGAGGGAGAAAGGATTAGAAGGCCTTTTTAGTGAGATAATAGCAGAAAATTTCCCAGGTTTGGAGAAGGACAGAGGCATCTTAGTACAGGAAGCTTATAGAACCCCTAATAAACATGATCAAAAGAGATCCTCACCACGACACGTCGTAATCAAACTCACCACAGTGAAACATAAAGAAAAGATCCTAAAATGTGCAAGAGAGAAACGTCAGATTACTCTTAGAGGATCTCCAATTAGACTCACAGCTGACTTCTCATCAGAAACCCTACAAGCTAGGAGAGAATGGCGAGACATAGCCCAGGTACTAAGAGAGAAAAACTGCCAGCCCAGAATACTATATCCTGCAAAGCTCTCATTTGTGAATGAAGGTGAAAGAAAGACCTTTCACAGCAAACAGAAATTGAAAGAATTTGTCGCCACTCGTCCAGCCCTGCAAAAGATGCTTAAAGATGTGTTACATACAGAAACACAGAAACACGGTCACCAATATGAAAGAAGGTAAAGGAAGGAAACCTCACAGCAATAGATCACAGGAAACCCAAAAATGATAGGGCAAAGTTACTACTCATCGATAGTCACATTAAACGTTAAAGGCCTCAACAATCCAGTTAAAAAACACCGATTGGCTGATTGGGTTAAGGAACAAAACCCATCTATCTGCTGCTTACAAGAAACACATCTTTCTAACAAAGATGCACACAGACTGAAAGTGAAAGGCTGGAAAAAGATATACCATGCCAACAGAAATGAAAAAAGAGTGGGAGTAGCCATCTTAATATCAGATAACATAAATTTTACCACAAAAAGTATTAGGAGAGACAAAGAGGGGCACTATATAATGATTAAGGGATCCATTCAACAGAAAGATATAACTATTATCAATGTATATGCACCTAATTACAGGGCACCGGTTTATTTAAAAGACTTGTTAAGGGAATTAAAGGGAGACTTAGACCCCAATACAATAGTACTGGGGAACTTCAATACCCTACTCTCAGAGATAGACAGACATCAGGACAGAAGATCAACAAGGAGACAGTAGATTTAAATGACACTATAGCTCAAATGCACCTAACAGATATCTACAGAACTTTTTATCCTACAAAGCAAGATTTTACATTCTTCTCAGCAGTACATGGAACCTTCTCTAGGATTGACCACATACTAGGCCATAAAGCAAGTCTCAGCAAATTCAAAAGAATTAGAATCATACCATGCAGCTTCTCAGACCACAAAGGAATGAAATTGGAAATTAGCAACTTGGGAATCCCTAGAGCACGTGCAAACACATGGAGATTGAACAACATGCTCCTGAATGAACAATGGGTCATAGAAGAAATTAAAAGAGAAATCAAAAATTTTCTGGAAGTAAATGAGGATAACAGCACAACATACCAAAACCTATGGGATACAGCAAAAGCAGTGTTAAGAGGAAAGTTTATATCAATAGGTGCCTACATCAAGAAATTGGAAAGGCACCAAATAGATGAGCTTTCAAGTCATCTCAAGGATCTAGAAAATCTGCAGCAAACCAGACCCAAAGCTAGTAGGAGAAGAGAAATAATTAAAATCAGAGAAGAAATCAACAGGATTGAATCCAAAAAAAAAACATTACAAAAAATCAGCCAAACGAGGAGCTGGTTTTTTGAAAAAATAAACAAAATTGACACCCCATTGGCCCAACTAACAAAAAAAGAAGAGAAAAGACCAAAATCAATACAATTAGAGATGAATAAGGAAATGTAACAACAGACACCACAGAAATAAAAAGAATCATCACAAATTACTACAAGGACTTGTATGCCAGCAAACAGGGAAATCTATCAGAAATGGATAGATTCCTGGACACATACAACCTCCCTAAATTGAGCCAGGAAGACATAGAAAACCTAAACAGACCAATAACTGACACAGAAATTGAAACAGTAATAAAGGCCCTCCCAACAAAGAAAAGCCCAGGACCAGATGGATTCACGGCTGAATTCTACCAGACATTTAAAGAAGAATTAACCCCAATTCTCCTCAAACTATTCAGAGCAATCGAAAAAGAGGGAATCCTCCCAAACTCTTTCTATGAAGCCAGCATCACCTTAAATCCTAAGCCGGAGAAAGATGCAGCATTGAAAGAGAATTACAGACCAATATCCCTGATGAACATAGATGCAAAAATACTCAATAAAATTCTGGCCAATAGAATGCAACATCACATTAGAAAGATCATCCACCCAGACCACGTGGGATTTATCCCTGGTATGCAAGGATGGTTCAACATTTGCAAATCAATCAATCTGATACACCACATTAACAGACTGCAGAAGAAAAACCATACGATTCTCTCAATAGATGCAGAGAAAACATTTGATAAAATACAACACCCTTTCATGATGAAAACCCTAAGCAAACTGGGTATAAAAGGAACTTTCCTCAATACAATCAAATCAATTTATGAAAAATCTATGGCCAGTATTCTATTGTACAGGGAAAAGTTGGAAGCATTTCCGCTGAGATCTGGTACCAGACAGGGATGCCCACTCTCACCACTGCTATTCAATATAGTTCTGGAAGTTTTAGCCAGAGCTATTAAGCAAGAAAAAGAAATTAAATGGATACAAATTGGGAAGGAAGAACTCAAACTATCCCTCTTTGCAGACGATATGATTCTTTATTTAGGGGACCAAAAGAACTCTACTAAGAGACTATTGGAACTCATCGAAGAGTTTGGCAAAGTAGCAGGATATAAAATCAATCCACAAAAATCAACAGCCTTTGTATACACAGGCAATGCCACGGCTGAAAAGAACTTCTAAGTTCAATCCCATTCTCAATAGCTACAAAAACAATCAGATACCTTGGAATAAACTTAACCAAGGACGTAAAAGATCTCTATGATGAAAATTACAAAACCTTAGGGAAAGAAATAGAAGAGGATATCAAAAAATCGAGGAATCTTCCATGCTCTTGGATTGGAAGAATCAACGTCAAGAGAATGTCCATTCTCTCAAAAGCAATTTATACATTCAATGCAATACCAATCAAAATACCAAAGACATTCTTCTCAGTTCTGGAAAAAATAACGCTGAAATTCATATGGAGACACAGAAGACCTCGAATAGCTAAAGCAATATTGTACAACAAAAACAAAGCCGGAGGCATCACAATACCAGATTTCAGGACATACTACAGGGCAGTTGTTATCAAAACAGCATAATACTGGTACAGAAACAAATGGATAGACCAATGGAACAGAATAGAAACACCAGAAATCAATCCAAACATCTATAGCCAACTTATATTTGACCAAAGATCCAAATCTAATCCCTGGAATAAGGACAGCCTATTCAATAAATGGTGCTGGGAAAATTGGATTTCCACGTGCAGAAGCTTGAAGCAAGACCCATACCTTTCACCTTACACAAAAATTCACTCAACATGGATTAAAGACTTAAATCTATGACCTGACACCATCAAATTATTAGAGAGCATTGGAGAAACCCTGCAAGATATAGGTACAGGCAAAGACTTCTTGGAAAAGACCCCAAGGAGCACAGGCAGTCAAAACCAAAATTAACATTTGGGATTGCATCAAATTGAGAAGTTTCTGTACTTCAAAAGAAACAGTCAGGAAAGTGAAGAGGCAACCGACAGAATGGGAAAAAATATTTGCAAACTATACTACAGATAAAGGGTTGATAACCAGAATCTACAAAGAAATCAAGAAAATCCACAACAACAGAACAAACAACCCACTGAAGTGATGGGCCAAGGACCTCAAGAGACATTTTTCAAAAGAGGAAATCCAAATGGCCAGCAGACACATGAAAAAATGTTCAAGATCACTAGCAATCAGAGAAATGCAAATCAAAACCACAATGAGGTTTCACCTCACCCCGGTGAGAATGGCTCACATCCAGAAATCTACCAACAACAGATGCTGGAGAGGATGTGGGGAAAAAGGGACACTAACCCACTGTTGGTGGGAATGCAATCTGGTTAAGCCACTATGGAAGCCAGTCTGGAGAGTCCTCAGAAACATGAACATAACCCACCATACAACCCAGCCATCCCACTCCTTGGAATTTACCCAAAGGAAATTTATTTGGCAAACAAAAAGGCATCTGCACATTAATGTTTATTGCAGCTCAATTCACAATAGCTAAGACCTGGAACCAACCCAAATGCCCATCAACAGTAGACTGGATAAAGAAATTATGGGGCATGTACTCCATAGAATACTATACAGCAGTAAGAAACAACGAAACCCAGTCATTTGCAACAAGATGGAGCAATCTGGAAGACATCATGCTGAGTGAATTAAGCCAGTTCCAAAGAGACAAATATCATTTGCTTTCCCTGATCGGTGACAACTGAGCGCCAAAGGGGAATCATGTGGAAGTGAAATGGACACTATAAGCAACAATGAACTGATCAGCTCCTGACCTGACTTTAGATGTACAATGTAATACTTTATCCTTTTTAGTATTTGTTGTTGTTGTTGTTCTAGTACTATTGGTTAAACTCAGTAATTAACACACAATTATCCTTAGTTGTTTAAATTTTAACAGAAAAGTGATCCCTGTTAAATCTAAGAGTGGAAAAAGAGAGGGAGGAGATGAACAATTTGGAACATGCTCAATCGGACTGGCCACAAATGGTGTAGTCAGAAATGTGCCAGGGGATTCCAGCACAATCCCATCAAGGTGGCATGTACCAATGCCATCGCACTAGTCCAAGTGATCAATATCAGCTCACAATTGATAGCTCTGATAGGTCTAAGAGTCAAAGAGATCACACAAACAAGACAAGTAACTGCTAATACTAACTGATAGAATCAAAATGGAGAGAAAGATCCAACATGGGAACCGGGATACACAGCAGACTCATAGAATGGCAGATTTCCTAAACAACACTCTGGCCTCAGAATCAGCCCCCCAGGCATTCGGATCTGGCGGAAGAGCCCATGAGAGTATAGCAGGCATGGAAAGCCAAGATATCATGGAAAAAAAAAGAAGACCTAAATGAAAGATCTCTGTGAGTGAGATCCCAGTGGAAAGAACGGGGCCATCAAAGAAGGAGGTACCCTTCTCCGAAGGGAGGAGAGAACCTCCACTTTGACTATGACCCTATCGGAATAAGATCAAAGTCAGCAAACCCTAAAGGCTTCCATAGCCCTGGCAACTCATGACTAGAGCCTAGGGAGATTACTGACGCCATGAACAGGAGTGTCAAATTGTTAAATCAGCAAAAGGAGTCACTGTGTACTTACACCCCATGTGGGATCTGTCCCTAATGTGTCGTCTAAAGTGAAGTGATGCTATAACTAGTACTGAAACAGTATTTTTATACTATGTGTTTCTGTGTGGGCACAAACTGATGAGGTCTTTACTAATTATATACTGAATTGATCTTCTGTATATAAAGAGAATTGGAAATGAAAAAAAAAAACAACCTGGTGTTAAAATGGAAATGGCATAGAAAATTAATTAATTTGAAAAAAAATTATGTAGGATCTCTGTCTTTAATGTGCTGTACATTGCTATTTAATGCTATAATTAGGAATCCAATGGTATTTTATTCACTTTACATTGCTATGTGGGCAAAATGTTGAAATCTTTACCTAATATATACTAAACTGATCTTCTGTATATAAAGAGAATTGAAAATGAATCTTTACATGAATGGAAGTGGAGAGGGAGCGGGAAAGGGGAGGGTTGCGGGCGGGAGGGAAGTTATGGGAGGGGGGAAGCCATTGTAACCCATAAGCTATACTTTGGTAATTTATATTCATTAAATAAAAGTTTAATTAAAAAATAAAAATAAAATAAATCTTTAAAAAATAATAATTGACAAATCACAGTGAAGGTAATTGCAGATATTCTCTGTGCTATTTTAATTTCCCCAATTTTAGAGTTGTTTTCAAAAAAATTATAAACTCCCTAAATGAGGGGGTATCCAAAAGTTCATGGGAAATGCATATTTTTTTTACAGGCAGAGTGGATATTGAGAGAGAGGGAGATAGAGAGAGAGAGAGAGAGAGAGAGAGAGAGAGAGAGAGAGAGAGAAAGGTCTTCCTTTTTGCCATTGGTTCACCCTCCAATGGCCACTGCAGCAGGCACATCTCGCTGATCTAAAGCCAGGAGCCAGGTGCTTCTCCTAGTCTCCCATGCAGGTACAGGGCCCAAGCACTTGGGCCATCCTCCACTGCCTTCCTGGGCCATAGCAGAGAGCTGGCCTGGAAGAGGGGCAACCATGATAGAATCCGGCGCCCCAACCGGGACTAGAACCTGGTGTGCCGGTGCCACAAGGTGGAGGATTAGCCTGTTAAGCCACGGCGCTGGCCTGCATATTGTTTTTAAAAACTGCACTACACAAATTTTTGCACCAAAATAAACTTATCTTTAAACTTTCTTTTCCATGAACTTTTTGAATCCTCATATAAATTATTAATTTAATTAACAAAATATAGAGGATAAGAATGGGAAAAGATATGAGAACCCAAACACATTCTGTCTCCCAAGGTAGGGAGAGAGTGGGAGTGATGGTGTTTAACCTTCAGGCAGGGGGATGGCACTATGGCTAGTAGGTTAGGCCTCTGCCTGCAGCCCTGGCAGCCAAAATGGGCACCAATTCGAGCCCCAGCTGCTCCACTTCTGATTCAGCTCCTTGCTAATGGCCTGGGAAAGCAGTGGAGGATGGCACAAATGCCTGAGCCCCTGTATCCACATGGGAGACCCGGAAGAAGCTCCTGGCTCCTAGCTTTGGATTGGCCCAGCTCTGTTGTTGTGGCCATTTGTGGACCAGCAGATGGAAGATCTCTCACTCTATCTCTCTGTCTGTAACTCTGCCTTTCGAATAAAATAAATTAATAAAAAAAAGCTTCAGGGAATCCAAGTGACCCTGAATTTATGTACATTCATAGAGACTTTGATCTTTAAATATGAAATAAAAATTTTGTATTGCTTGAGAGGAAGACAGGAAGAGAGAATTAGTTAAAATGAATGTCCTGATTAATCTGGAAGAAATCTGAAAAGAAGAAAAGCACGGAAAACAATAGATATAATGTAGTAAAATATACAGTAAGGAAGAAGATATGAAATCAAACCTATCAGCTACTGCGAGAAATCTGAATGGGGGACTAATGATGTCATTGTCAGCTACACACCGCAGAGGGCACTTGCAGAAAACTAAACTATACAGGTCAGTCACGCCATGTGGCCTCTTACTGCAATCAAGGAATAGAACACACGGATGCGTGAGGCTGCTGCCTGGGTAACAGGGAATACTGTTTTACAAAAACTTTTAAAAAAAAAGTAGATTAAAATAATGCTAAAAAGTATAGTACAGAAAATACATTAGGCAGTAGCATAACCGTTATGATCATTATCAGGTATCAGGTACTGCATGTCATTGTGTGGCTGTATTTTTACTTGAGAAGCAGCACAGTAGGTTTATTTATGCCAGTGTATAAATAATACACTGCAAATATACAAGTAATGCATTGCACAAGGACGTTGCACTGGCAGTAGGAATTTTGCAGCTCCATTATAATCCTATGGGACCACCATCGTATATGCAGCCTGTCTGAAAATCTCTAGGCAGTGCATTACTGTATTATGTTTGCACCGAAGGCCTCAGATTTTTTTTTAATTTGACAGATAGAGTTAGTGAGAGAGAGACAGAGAGAAAGGCCTTCCATCTGTTGGTTCACCCCCAAAATGGCCACTATGGCTGGAGCTGAGCTGATCCAAAGCCAGGAGCCAGGTGCTTCCTCCCGGTCTCCCATGCAGGTGCAGGTGCAGGGGCCCAAGGGCTTGGGCCATCCTCCACTGCCCTCCTGGGCCACAGCAGAGAGCTGGAATGGAATAGGAGCAGCTGGGACTAGAACCCGGCACCCATATGGGATGCTGGCACCGCAGGCTGAGGATTAACCAAGTGAGCCACGGCTCTGGCCCCCTCAGATATTTTTAATCACATGGAAAAACACACAAGATGATTCAATCGATGTGTTGCATATACTGAAATTATGGATGCTAAATACTTGAGGTCTTTTCTGTAGGCCACTCAAAGAAGCAGACTCATTGTGATACACTTCTGCAAAAGGCTTTGCCAACTGACTTTTCCATGTCTGATCTTTTGCTACCACCTAGAGACAGAACCTAGTCATAGCATGTTGTCCTTAAGGCACAAAAAACCAAAGATATCCAGCCTCCCTGAATACAGCAAAGATTGCATACAGGATCTATTGGTACAACATCTTCTACAGCAAGGAGAGCCACGAGACAATTGTTTTGCACCAGGAACAACTCTTAACAGGCCCTGAGATGAGCACTGAGTGTGCAGTCCCAGCATCACTCAATACTCCCAGCCTGGGAACTCAGCCTGTCCCCCTGGTCAGCCTGGCTCCTGACCCCTAAGTCAGTGAGGGTCTGAGATGAGCCCTCCCCCACCCACTACTGCGTGGTTAGATATCATTTCCACATAGAAATAATAATAATGATCACCACAACTTGTATGCATGGACTTCAAAATTTTTGCACAAAAATATATTGTTTTAAAAAAAGATTTGTTTTTTTTGAAAGGCAGAATTACAGAGAGAGAGAGAGAGAAAGAGACAGAGAGAGATTCCATCCACTGGTTCATTCCCCAAATGGCCACGACCCCCAAGAGCCAGGAGTTTCTTCTAGGTCTCCAATGTGGATGGCAGGGGCCTAAGCATGTAGATATTTTCTACTGCTTTCCCAGGCATATCAGCAAGGAGCTGGATTGGAAGCGGACAGCTGGGGTGGGAAGCAGTGCCCATGCGGGATGTGGGTGTCGCAGGCAGTAGCTTTATTCTTTGCACCGCAGTGCTGGCTCCTTAAGTTATTTCTTAAAGAATCCTTGGAATGACAAAGTTTATGTCCTGCCTCCAATGCACCAGCCATCTCACCATGCATTAGTTTATTTACTCTTCACAACAGCGTTCAGATTTAGTTATTCTTAGTTACGAAGATACAAACCGAGGTTCAGAGAAATCAAGTAGCTTATACAAAAACAAACAAAACAAACAAAAAACTGATAGTGAGAGTCCCTAGGCTTAAATCCAAATGCTGAAGTTCAGAGTCAACAGTGCTTTACAGTATGACATGACTGATTTGCTCAAGTACACAGAAAAATCAATCTCGCAGCTGAGGAAGTTGGACCATTTTTCCTAAAGAGGGATAAAGACAGTCCTTTCTTGTGATGCTTTTCCACATCATATTTCCCTGGTAGCATTGTTGTCCAACACCCACTCTCCCCTTGTCCCCCCCCACCCCCAATCTAGAGTAACTGACTACATGAAACTCTTGAATTCTTGGGAAGAACGGTTAAGAAGACCACATGAGCTCTTCCAGTGCAGGAAACCTCTACTGTTGCATTCATGCGTCCACACCAACATGCTCTTCAGTGCTCTACCAGCCATATAACCCCAGCCATGACATGTGGATGTGGAGCACAGAAGTGTGCAGGGAGCACATGATCACCAACAGCATTCAGCTGAAGTCAATTTTTGTTTCTTCTTTGTCAGACCCTTTTTGCACAAAAACTAAAAAGAACACACCCCAGGGTGATGACCCAAACCTTTCTCTTTTTTTCTTTTTTTGCATTTATTTCAAAGTTTAAAATTTTTAAATTGCTTTCTATTTAATTCAAATTGTATAACTTTAGAAGCGACAGTGAAGAGTCTGGCTGGGGTCCCCACACCCCATGTTGGGGTGCCTGGGTTTGAGTCCTGGCTTGCCCAGATTCTAGGAGGCAACAGACATGGCTTCAGTGATTGGATTCTTGCCACCCCTGTGGGAGACCTGGATTAAATCCCAGCTCCTGGCTTTGGCCTGCCCCAGCCCCAGCCATTCTGGGTATTTGGGAATTGAACCAACAGATGGGAGCTCTCTGCCCATCTGTCTCCCAAATAAATAACTAAAATTTTTGTTTTCAATATTTTCTTATTTATTTGAAAGAGAGAGTTACAGAGAAATGGAGAGAGAGAGAGAGAGAGAGAGAGAGAGAGAGAAAGAGAGAGAGAATCTTTTTTCCACTGGATTACTCCCCTAATGACTGCAACAGCTAGGACTATGCCAGACCAAAACCAGGAGCTTGGAACTACTTCTGGTCTACCATGTGGGTGGCAGTGGCCTAAGCACTTGGGCCATCATCTGCTGCTTACCCAGGCACATTAGCAAGGAGCTGGATTGGATGTGGAACTATCCAGTCTCAAACTGGCACCCATATGGGATGCTGGCATCATAAATAAAAATTTTAAAAATTGCATAACTATGCATTAAGAAGTATGTAATAGTCAATTGTGAAGATTTATTTTACCACTCCAAACATCATTTTTTCTTCTCTGTAAAATGAGGAAATAAGCCCAGGCATTCCCTGAGAGCCATTAGCTCTCTCTTACCTTATCATCATAAGAGGTCCTGAACAAGGAGTGGTGGTGCCATTTCAGACTCATCTCAATAGCACAAGATGTCTGCCTTCCTTTGCCAATGCTTGCCATGGTGTCATCGACAGAGATTTCTAAACAAATTTGTCTTTCTCTTGACTTGAGACTTTCAATTTCATCAGCTATAAATCAATACTGTTGACTGTTTACACTGACCAGTATTTAAAGGGTTGTCAGGAAAATATTCACTTTATTGATTTCTTTCCCTTATATGTCATGACTTGAAATGTAAGTAGCTTAGACTGTAAATAGTAGTGAGCAGTCACTGTCTTCCCTGTCCCATGGCCACAGAATCAATGGCTTGACTTCTGGTGCTCACATGGACTGTAAGTAACAAGATTATGAAAGACAATGGAGAAAGGCTTAGATTGGTATCTCAACATCTGGAAACCATCAAAACAGTCACAACTTTCTGTAGAGATGATTAGCGAGATTCCTCCAACAGGTGGAGTGAGATGTCAGATCAACACAGCAAGGAGCCAGCGAAAGTGTACACACCAAACTGCACCTGCCTCTTCCCTGCCCAGTTCCCTGCACTCAAAGCTGGACTGGAAGCAGGGATCACATCCTTCCCTGGGGACAAAAACATAGAGAAACCCAGCTCCTCCCTGCCATATTGAGCTAAAGCCCCCCAGATGCAAGCCTCACAAGATACACAATGTGCAGTCAACTCACAAATGGCCAGGCAAGACATGATAGATATCTGAGGGGGAGATCTAAAATAGGAGCAAAGTAAAAGACATTACAAACAACAAGTAGAAACCAGAAAGTCAGAAGAAACAGACAGGGAGTGGAAGACCATTCCATAGAAGCCATGACGGTGAGTATACTCTGACAAACACATGACCTCTATGAAATAAGAGCAGGGTAAGATTTTCAGAGTAAAGGACACAAAAAACTTGGCCATTAAATATTGATAGTAATTTTTTTAAAAAGTCAATAAAAGTACTGAAAATAAGGTTGGAAGGAATTCCTGAGATAATTTTTTCTTTAAAAATTTTTTCATTAACAATAACTATATTTTTATGGGGAACAGGGTGACTTTTCAATATACGTATACAGTGTGTATTGATCAAATCAGTACAATAAACATTTCTACCTTTTTGACTTTATGATTGGCGCCTTGGGTCTCTTTTATTTTTTATTTTCTCAAAAAACATCATAGGTGGGGGGAGCGGCAAGATGGCGGAATAGGCAGGGAGCACACTATTAGTCCGGGGGGAGAGAAAGTTTAATATAAGTGGAGATACTGCAGGGTCAAGGAAGAGTAGGGGATGAAACAGCAGAGGAAACTCTTCTGGAACTAGTGATTCACAGTGGCCCTGCGTGGAGAGCGTGGGAGCCCAAGTTCGGGACACCAGCGGCAGACTCAACACACCAGCGCTGGAACGCGAGGGGAGCCAAACCTCAATAGCCCGAGATACCAGCGGGCAAGTGGAAAGAGGAGGCTAGAGGGAACGAGGCTTGAAACTCTGTGGGGAAAAGTTCACCAGGCTAACTAGAAGAGAGATAGGAAAAAAATAAAAAAAGTGACCGATACGGTCACGAGTTTCTCTCTCTCTGCTCACCTCTCAAAGGTGAGTAAGACAGAGCAGGCACCATTTTGGACATACGTCATAAGCAGGGCGACCTCAGGTCTGAACCAGCCCTGAGCCTAGCAGAAAAACCTGACTCTGGGGGGAGGGGTGAAATAACAGGAGATTAGCATCTAACTTGGCAACCCAGTGGGAGACTGCAGGAGAATTGGAGCCCACACTGAGGGCAGCACAGATTCCCTGTGTGGTCCTTGGGAAAGAGCTTCCGATCTCTGGCTCCTGTGGGTATATCATTCGCCTGCTAACTACCTCCAATTATGTTCGGCTGTGCAGAATTACTTCCCTTTTAAATCAAAAAAAGAAAGAAAGAGAGATTTACCACACCTAACCTGGGAGTGTCATCTTTGACACACCCTCAACCCTGAGGAACCAAACACAGCTCTCAGTCCACGCTCATCTCAAGCCTCTAAGGCTCCACCGAAAGCAGACAGGCCACTTAATATAGAGCCATAGTGTAACAAGAAAAAACACCACAGTGAAGAAACCAAATATCTCCAACATGCCAAACAACAAACGCAAAAACCAAGCTAACAAGAACAAGGAAGACACTATGATGCCCCCAAATGAAAAAAGACACCCCAATTCAAGATTATGAAGATGAGGAGATTGAAGAAATGCAAGAAGCGGATCTCAAAAAATTGATAAGAACATTAAGAAGTTCTCAAAAACAAATTCTTGAACTACAGAAATCCTTAATGGACAAGATAGAAAATCTCTCTCGTGAAAGTGAAATATTAAGGAGGAATCAAAATGAAATGAAACAACTAGTAGAACAAGAAACTCTGATAGTGACGAGAAATCATAATGAAATGAAGAATTCAATAGATCAAATGACAAACACATTAGAGAGCCTTAAAAACAGAATGGGCGAAGCATAAGAGAGAATATCAGATTTAGAAGACAGAGAACAGGAAAGGAAACAGGCAAACCAAAGAAAAGAAGAGGAAATTAGAAATCTAAAAAATATTGTCGGGAATCTACAGGATACTATTAAAAAACTGAACATTGGGTCCTAGGAGTTCCTGAAGGCATGGAGAGGGAGAAAGGATTAGAAGGCATTTTCAGTGACATACTAGCAGAAAATTTCCCAGGTTTGGAGAAGGACAGAGGCATCTTAGTACAGGAACTTATAGAACCCCTAATAAACATGACCAAAAGAGATCCTCACCACGACATGTTGTAATCAAACTCACCACAGTGAAACATAAGGAAAAGATTCTAAAATGTGCAAGAGAGAAACGTCAGATTACTCTTAGAGGATCTCCAATTAGACTCACAGCAGACTTCCCATCAGAAACCCTACAAGCTAGAAGGGAATGGCGAGACATAGCCCAGGTACTAAGAGAGAAAAACTGCCAGCCCAGAATACTATATCCTGCAAAGCTCTCATTTGTGAATGAAGGTGAAATTAAGACTTTTCATAGCAAACAGAAACTGAAGAATTTGTTGCCACTCATCCTGCCCTGCCAAAGATGCCTAAAGATGTGTTACACACAGAAACACAGAAACATGGTCACCAATATGAAAGAAGGTAAAGGAAGGAAACCTCACAGCAAAAGATCACAGGAAGCTCAATTTCTCTTTGACATAGAATTAAACTCTGATGCTCTGTTAAAGCAATGTGTTAAAGTAATCTATTATGTTCTCTTGATGTCTGTTAAATTCTAATTGTTCAAAAACAGCTGAATTTTTATTAAGAGCTATGGGTTATTTAAATATGTGCTTATTTTCAAAGATTTGAATAATCACCTTGTAACAATGATCAAATTTGGTCTATGTTATGTCATGATTTTAAGAAATCTTATTTCAACCAGATATTTAGGATTTTGAGCCTTCTTGGCATTCTTGACAGGCATTCAAAAAATCAAAGTTTCAAACAATCTGGTCTCTAAAATTTCCAGTAAATCCTGGACTTTGGTTTTTCCAGTTTGGGCCCAACTGAAAAAATCGAAGGACCTATGTCTCTCATCTTATAGAGACACCAACTAATCAGGCTATTTGGATTATATTAGAAGGACTGTCAAGATGTGATGTGGTACCAGACTTTAAGTTTCTATAATGGAAAATGCTATTAATACAAATGTTTGAGAATTAAAAAGTCTAATGATCTTGTGTTACTAGACATGATAGTTATCTTAATGAGAAAGCCCCAGAGGCCTAAAGGGTTAAATACTTGTAAAATCCTACAGGTGCTTTCAAAAATACTGTGAAGTAAGCAAGTACCTCTTGTTGGTTGATTGAGGTTACTAAAAAGAAAAAGCAATTCAAATCAATTGGCAATCTACAAAAAGAGTTAAAGATTTTAAAAGCTATTACTAAAATTGCTATATTGGTCTATTATGCTATATTATATGTGTGTACATATTGTATGTCCACATGGGGAAATTTTGTTAAGAGTTTTATTTTAAATGGCTTATAGATGATTGTCCATAAATTTAAGCTGCTAAAATCAATCAAAGATACATTTTAATTTGAGTGACCTGAATCTGTGTATCATATGTTTTAAACGTGTTGGTAGAAAGAAACTAAAAACATTTTATATGGTTGTGCTTAAGTTTACTGGTTAAACAAACTACACCATGCTGGATATTTAAGAGGTGTTTTCAAATACATGATTCTTAAAATTTATAGAAGGCCTTCTGGTAAATGTTTTCTTAAGTTGTTACCTAATGGTTGAAACGGTTTGCTAAGTATTCATGTGATATTGCTATTGTCAGCAAGCGATCTAGGACTTGCTCCCTCATTTCTCTATTCTAAGCCCAACTTGTTCTTTCATTTCTCTATTCTCTTCAAGGTAGGAAACTAATTCTATTATGAAGGAATCTGTAGGATGCACAATTTAATCTTTAGACCTTATAAAAGAGATGGCTAACATTTTTCTGTAATAGCATAGCCAAAATAAGAACTTAAATAATAATCTCATAGCTAGATTCACTTCGCCATCAGCGAAGTATAGAGTAAGTAGAAAAAACCTCCCTTTCAGACCAAAGGGAAAGAAAGTTTTAAAGTGAGAATATAATTTTCCTCATGGGCATTGTCTACCTTAGCAAAACTACTACAGAACATGCCTGTGACTATAGACTTGTAGTTCAGGCCACCGAAGATTAGAGATGGGACTTGGGCACTCCCTTGACTTGCATCCTCTGGTCTGCTTTAACACAAACCAGGAGGAAAAGCAAGCTCGGCATCAGAAGCAATGGGTGGCAGGCCTATTAATGGCTGATCTGTACAGTGATCTGCCCTCAGGAGACCCAACAGGCCAGTCCACTGCAGTGGCTTTCAATGTGGTAAGCCTGGGCTTCAGCAGAAGTCAGCTTGTGAAGAGCCCTGGTAGCTCTGCCAAGAGTTGGATCACTGGAAATGGACCTGCCCTGGAGTCGAAGGATGCCCAGGTCAGAGCCACAGATCTTATTGGCTCTAAGCTGAAAAGCCCTTCACTCGGCCCAACTTTCATAGTGACCACTGCAGCTGAGGGTATGGTCAAGTAGGGTCAGCAACATTGCAGGCAGAACTGTAAATTTCTTGTTAGAGATGCCCCCTGCCTTTACCTGGCCAGCTCTCCTCCCAGCCCAGCCAAGTAATGAAAGTCAACAGAGGGCCTTCCCCTAGGAGGTTCACACCTCCCTTAGGATGCACCCCATGTGAAGAGATAGATAGGTCTGGGCCTCTTAACTTACAAGGCCTAAAGCCCACCAGATTATTATCAAGCCCCTTCTATCAGGTTCTATTTGCCTCTCAATCAGAAAAATTACTTGTAGCTTAGACAGCACCTTTCTTAGCTCCTCTAATAATGACTCTGTCCTTTGTTCTAGGCCCTGTCTAGTGCACTTGGGCCTCATTCCTTTGTAATCATAACCTCTACTCTACCACCATTGGCTCTACTCCCAACCTGTGTGTACTGATGGTCCTCTTCCCCACTTAATGCTGTATAATTGTTCAAACCTGGTAAATGCCACTCTTAGGATCATTGGTTACTATCCTCACTCTGTCTTTTATGACCTTGTCTAAATATGATCAGAGTCGGTAAACTTGGAAGGCTTCCATAGCCTTGGCAACTCATGATGACAGCCTAGGATGGTTACTGGCGCCATAAACTAGAGTGTCAATTTGTTGTGTCAACAACAGGAGTCACTGTGCACTTGCTCCTCATGTGGGATCTCTGTCCTTAATGTGCTGTACATTGTGATTTAATGCTATAACTAGTACTCAAATAGTATGTTTCACTTTGTGTTTCTATGTAGGTGCAAACTGTTGAAATCTTTATACTAAATTGATCTTCTGTATATAAAGAGAATTGAAAATGAATCTTGAGGCAAATGGAAGGGGAGAGGGAGTGGGAGAGGGGAGGGTTGTGGGTGGGAGGGAAGTTATGGGAGGGGGAAGCCACTGTAATCCATAAGCTGTACACTGGAAATTTATATTCATTAAATAAAAGTTAAAAAAATAAAAAAAACATCATAGGCTACTGTGAACGATAATCACCCATTATCCAGCCTCCTTCCATTCCCTCCACACTCCCTAGCCTACAGTAATCATTATTCTGTGTTCAGATAGAGTTTTTTGGCTTCCACATGTGAGAGAGAACAGGAGCATTTGCCTTTCTGTGTCTGGCTTATTTTATTCCACATAATGTCATTTGCTCCCATGAATTTTGTTGCAAATGACAGAATTTCATTCTTTTATGGCTCAACAGTATCCGGTGTGAAGTCCCCTAGCGGGCATTCATCCAGAAGACAATATATCATTTTACCATGGCAATCCGTGCTCTACTGTATCTATTGCAGCACTGTTCACAAGAGTCCTGACATGGAGTCAACCTCTGATAGTTTCCAGAAGTGACAACAGACAGGGGAATGTAAGTCAATCAGATCATTGCAGGAAGTACAACAGAAAACCAGGCAGAATTCTGCCAGGAAAGAAGAGACAAAAGATGAGAAGAAAAATGTGAAAGACAGGTAGAAAATTTCCCACAACTAAGAGCATACTTCTCTGTATTCTGAGAAAAATGAGTCTGGCACATCCCTGCAAACCTACCGTGCCAATCTCACAGGTCCTGGCAAGATGAAATAACACAAAACTATTATCTACATGGTACTAATTACTCCTTAAAATTCTATCTTACTAACTCCCTCTGAAATCATAAGCTCCCCTGTGGTAGGGTCTAATTGTGATTAATCTTTGGGCCTTAAATTTCCCAGGCCAGTGACTCAGAGTGTATAGCAACCAATACTTTTTGAATGAATAAGTAAGGTTTATAGAAAGACTTTTTTTATTTGACAGAGTTAGACAGAGAGAGACAGAGATAAAGGTCTTCTTTCCATTGGTTCACCCCCCAAGTGGCTGTTACAGCTGGAGCTACACCAATCCAAAGCCAGGAGCCAGGAGCTTCTTCCTGGTTTCTCAGGCAGGTGCAGGGGCCCAAGCACTTGGGCCATCCTCTACTGCATTCCTGGGCTACAGCAGAGAGCTGGACTGGAAAAGGAGCAACTGGGACTAGAACCCGGCACCCATGTGGGATGCTGGCACTGCAGGTGGAGGATTAACCCTCCCTAGGCTGATGGTTCCCCTCAGCTCATACTATCTCTTCCTCCTCTTTTTTGTGAGGGGGGAATTTGTTCATTTCAAGGAACAGGACTTTCCAGAACTAGCTAATGTGGTTTACCAACATTCTCTGTGTCTTGTTAAAAGTGACCATGCCTTGACCATCATTTTGAGAGGAGGCTGCATTATCCTGCTTGTTGGGAATCCTGCTCTATTGGACTCTTCCAAATGTGTACCCAGGCCTCTACTGCCACCACACAGAGCCACAAGAGCCAGGACTGGACCTGTGCCTCACTCATCTGCATAGCCACATCCTGTAGTCAAGCGACTGGTACCTTGCTGTGTTCCAAAGAAACTGTTGTATGAATGGATCAGTACGAAATGGGGAATGTGAAAGGACAAAGGTGGGAAGAGTCGTTGATATTGGAACATAATATAGGGATAAGGCTCAACAGACCACAGAGATCAAACTGGAACCTCCAAATCATTTACGTATGACAAGATATCTGGTTTATCGTGGCATAGTAGATTTTAGTTGCAGCTTCAGCTGCCCGCATCTCTTGTCTGACTTATGGGATGGAGGATGGGATTAAATCTTTCCTTTTTGGAAGCATGGTATACCCACATGAACCCTGTCAGCTTCTTAGAAAATAGTCACAAAAGGGCCAGTGCCACGACATAGTAGGCTAAGCCTCCATCTGCAGTGCCAGGATCCTATATAGGTAGCAGTTTGTTCCTTGGCTACTGCTCTTTTGATCCAGCTTCCTGATAATGTGGAAAGCAGTGGAAGATGGCCCAAGTGCTTGACCCCCTGCTGCCCATGTGGGAGACTAGTCCAGCCCTGGCTATTGCAGCCACGTGGGGAGTTGGACCAGCAGATGGAAGATCTCTCTGTCTCCCTCTCTCTAACTCTGCCTTTCAATTAAATAAACAAATCTAAAAAAAAACAAGGAATACAGACACAGGACTTTCAGATTTGTGTTAGGGCACTGATACTCTGACTGCCTCTTATGGGCCAAGCCTGGAGAGGTCCTCCTCCTCCTTCACTGTATGGTTGGGGTGAGAATCTCAGGGAAGGAGAAAAACTCAGTTACTTTGGTACTTGAGTGCCCTTTGGCTCAATACCTGGGAATTTAGGTTAAAGCCCTTAGTACAGGGGATTATAAACAAAAAGAGTCCAATTACGCTCTGCAAGCCTAATAAGTAGCTGCAAGTGCTAGTGGGTAAAGAATACTCTCAGTGTCAGTGAGGCGAGCCTGCAGCATGGAGCAAAACAGCCACAGAGAACAGAGCAAGTTTCAATTCCAATCACCAGGTGTCGGAGCACAGAGCAACATTCGGCTGAACTGAGCAAGCCCTTCCATCAGTGATCTCCCCAGAGGAAAGTCTGGTGACCCCAGGGATTTGTCTGGACCAGGGCTCAGAGTGATCCAGTATAGAGGCTGTAACCCACAACTGTAATTCAAAACTTTTTTAAAAACTGGAGTTAAGTTAAATGAAAAATGAAGATAGGGATGAGAATTTGGCACAGCATTTAAGAAGCCACTTGGGACACTTGCATCCCATATTTGAGTGCATAGGTTCCTGTCTTGGCTCCATTACCATTCCTGCTAATGTGCACCCTGGGAGACTCAGGTGATGGCTCAGGTGATTGGGTCCCTGCCACCTCTATGGGAGATCCAGACAGAGTTCCTGGCTGCTGGCTTCAGTCTGGTCCAGCCCTGGCTTGGGGGAGCAAACCAGTGAATGTAAGCTTGTTCTCTCTCTCTCTCTCTCTCTCTCTCTCTCTCAAATTAAAACAAGTAAATACTTTTAAAAAATAATAAATGTTGAAAATTAATCATTCTTTAGCTTTTTAACTGCATTTTATTATTTTCAGTGCTCTTGAGGTTGTGTATGTAGTGTGCATGATGTAATGGAGTGCTGTTGCATGCTTCTTCCCAACTCCACGCTCAGTGACATCAAGTGGATGACGTGAAATTGGCCATGGGAGGAATATTTACACCACGGTAACTGGCAAATGCTGCAAGTCAGCTTTTGGAGGGCTGCAGTTACATGTTAACACACCACTGGGAGGAGAACAACCATAAATTATGATGAAAGGCAGAAGGGAAAGTTGGTCTTGGAATTTGCCTCTTAAGGTAATTCAGGCACAGCAAAATGCAAGAAATCACTAAAATATGGGCTCTGAGTTCAGAATTCCAGGTGTGTGTGAATCTGTTCTGCCACTTCTTAGCTGTGTAACGTGGGGAGTTAACTCTAAGTGTCTGTCTCATCATCTGGGAAAAGGGCACACCAGAGCCTGCTTCATAAGATGATTCTAATGATTAGGTGAATTAATATGCTAAAGTCACCTTAAATAGCTGTATGTGTTAGCTATCACTGTTATCCAAAAGCAATGAAATTATTAATACAGAAGGTATGGAGATGCTAATAACAGAGACGCATTTGCATCCTAAGACAATTTACCCATCTTTGTTTAATTTATATTGAATTATTTCACATTATATTATTTACATTGGATAATTAAATGATTATTAGTAAATAATACAGTATTAATAAATGATACATAACTAAAGTTATTTTCTGGAAGGAAGCTAAACACAACATCAGATTTTGATACAGAATAATACATTTTTATTATCATGCATTCCCTTTTCAATATTTGGGAAGTAAATAAAAAAATCCAAGATTTACTTGTAAAGGTGTGTATTCTGTTTCCATCAATATTTTGCAATTATCAGGAAATCAGTGGGGTTTTCTCCAAAATTATGTTATTTAACACACGAGTGTGTCTTAAACTGAGCTCAGCAGAAATTATGTTAATAGAAACTCAATGTCTCTTTCATCTAAAGAGGAGTTAAGCACTTTTCTCCATGTTTCAATGGCAGCAGCCTTTAAGAATAATTCATGGAGAGATCTTTCGTGGTGACAGAAGGGGAGTCAGAAATCTAGAGCAATGCCACGAGTGATTTTCTGAGACCACAAATCAGAAAAGGGCCAGCTTTGTGATGTGAAGAGCTTCATCATAGGTCTTGGTTTTGATGGACACAGAACTCAGGACATCTGCTGACATCAAGTTCCAAAGCCCTTTCTGGAAGTTTGGAGGAAGTTGGAGAACAAGCTACTCTCCGAGTTCCCAACCCGCTGGACACTCTCCTGCCTGAGGCCACAGGAAACCCAGGGATCCACAGACCCCACATAAAATCAGCAGTCATTGGAAAGTTGGACAATCAGCTGGTCAGTGACACCATCAGACCAACTGCACAAGCCAAAGTCTATCTTTTAAAGATTTGCTTATTTATTTATTTGAAAGACAAAGTCACACACACACACACACAGAAAGAGAGAGAGAGGGAGAGAGAGAGAGAGAGAGAGAGAGAGAGAATCTTCACCCACTGGTTCACTCTCAGATGGCCACAATGACCAGGGCTGGGCAAGGCAAACCAGTAGCCCGGAACTTCACCTGCATCTCCCATGTGGGTGGCAGGGGCTTAAGTACTTAGGCCATCATCCATTGCATTTCCAGGCACATTCCCGGGAGCTGGATCAGAAGTGGAACAGCTCGGACTTGAACTGGTGCTGTCATGTGGGATACCCATATGCACAGCAGCGGCTAATGCCGCTGCACCAGGCCAGACCCCATAAGCTAAACTTTAAAGCCTGAACTACAGCATTTTCTACTCTCACCAGTCATTAGGCCTTTTTGATTCATGTATTTCAGTTGCCTGCTCATCACACTAATATTTATCGGCCCTCTGTTATTTCTGCTTAACACAGCGAGGTGTCCTGTTTCAAAACTTATTCTAAGAAACTATAACTTGTGGCTGGTGTTGTGGCACAGAGGGTTAAGCCACCACCTGAGACACCAGCATCCCATATGGACATCAGTTGGAGTCCTGGTTGCTACACTTCTGATCCAGCTCCCTGCTAATGAGTCTGGGAGACAGTGGATGATGGTCCAAGTGCCTGAGCTCCTGCCACTCATGTGGGAGATCTGAATGGAGCTTCTGGCTCTTGGCCTTGGCTTGGTCCAACCCCTACTTTGCGCCCATTTGAGGAGTGAACCAGTGGATGGAAAACTCTGTCTCTTCCTCTCTCTGTAACTCTGCCTTTCAAATAAAATAAATAAATCTTTTTTATTAAAAAACTATTACTAAAGGGAGAAGAGTATTTTTCCAAGGTACCCTAGATTAAGAAGACATATTTCATACATCTGCATAAGCAATACTTTTGTTTTTAAAAAATCCCAAAGGATGTTGGAACAACACAGATTCACTTATCCATATTCGTCACCATGGAACTCTGAGAAAGTGGTAAGAGTACTTCTGCACCAAGGAGTATGCTGACACTTCTAGAATTCCTTCTGTCATGCAGCATAGCCAGCGCCTTGGGGACAATCATGTGACACACCAACTCACTTGAGACTACAGCTGTCCTACCATCATGATCCCATTCAGATCTATTTTGGTACTGCCACAGTTGCTGGTGCAGCCCAAGGGGTGTATCCATGCATGAGCCGGACAGTGACAGCGACAGGACAACTGGCCATGGAAACTGCCTTGTGACAGATAGGCCAGCACCAGAGACCCTGGTGGCATCCTCTAGATTTTAAATAAGTGGGTGTTATAAAGAGTGATGTATGCTCACAGTTGATTATGTGCAAATCATAAAAGCATAGAGGAGATTAGTTTTAAGTGAGATGTTTCAATAAATATGTAATCCCACCATGCAGATATAAACACTGTTATAACTTTTGCTAAATTTTCCTCGGACACATATATGTATGTGAAGAGAGAGAGAGAGAGAGAGAGAGAGAGAGAGAGAGAGAGAGAGAGGTACTTTCTTTTTCCTCTTTACCGCTATTATTTATTTTGGAATAATTTCAAAGTTATGCAAAGTTTGCAAAAATGGGATAAAAAATTCCAATATCCTCTCCACCCAGATTCCCCAAATATTAATGCTGTATGCCATCTGCTCTATATTTCTTTCTCTCTCTCTTACATCCTCTGATCGTAAATTGAAAACCTCATGCCTTCTTGCTTCCAAATCCTTCCCTGTGTATTCCCTAAAAATGAGACCTACATTGTACATAGCCATGTTAACTTCTAAAAGTCACAAAATTAGTAATGATGCAATTGTACCACTGAATGGACAGAATGTATTTAATTTCACAAATTGCCTCACTATTGCTCTTTCTCTTGCACACACATACACACATGCACACTCACACACACATGCACACTCATGCACACATGCACACTGGTTCAGGATCTAGTCCAAGAACACTTTGGGGGGTTTTCTCTTGGTTTCCTTTCACTCGAAGAGCTCTCAAGTCTTTTGTGTCTGAAGGAGGTCTTTGAGAGTGCAGATAATCACTTTGTAGCAGTCTTTGAGTTGCTGTGGGCTCTCTCACCATGGTAGTGATAGAGTGTCTGTTCTCAGCTCACAGTCAGGGGATCATGCTGTGGCTCTGGTGCATGCACTGGGAACCAATGAGGTTCTATCTGCCTGTGTGATACCATAAACCTTGTCCTGCCCTAGGCAGTGGCAAGTCCTCCACAGTGGTGAATACCTCCAACATTTTCCTAGGCCATCTATCCCCTGGCAGTCTTGCCTAAAACGATTCTGATGATGACGATGATGATGGTGGTGGGGGTGGGGGTGATGGCCATCAACAAAAGATTGGATGAAGAAATTATGGGATATGTACACTATAGAATGCTACACAGTGGTAAAAATAATGAAATCCGATCATTTGCAACAAAATGGAGGAATCTGGAAAACATCATGCTGAGTGAAATAAGCCAGTCCCAAAGGGCAAATATCATATGTTCTCCCTGATTGGCAACAACTAACTGAGCACCAAAAAGGAAACATGTAGAAGTAAAATGGACACTATGAGAAGCAATGTCTTGATCAGCCCTTGTCCAGAATGTTCAAGGACCAACTGACTATTTTATTCCTTTTAGTATTTTTGTTGTACTTAATACAATTGTTTGAACTCTTTAATTAACACACAGTTATTCTTAGTCATTTAAATTTAACTGAAAAGTGATCCCTGTTAAATATAGGAGTGTGAATAAGAGAGGGAAGAGATGTACAGTTTGTCACATGCTCACTTGGACTTACCCTTAATGGTAGAGTTAGAAATGTGCCAGGGGATTCCAATTCAATCCTATAAAGGTGACATGTACCAATGCCATCTTACTTAAGTTCATAATTGATCAAAAAGTTAGGATTAAGTGTCAAAGGGATTACATAAATAAGACCAATGTCTGCAAATAATAATTGATAGAATTAAAAAGGAGATAATAATCCTACATGGGAAGCAGGATACACAGAATGGCATATGCCCTAAACAGCACTCTGGCCTCAGAGTCAGCCCTTAAGGCATTCAGATCTGGCTAAAAAGCCCATGAGAGTTTTGTAGGCATGGAAAGCCAAGACACTGTGGCAAAAAAATGACCTACATGAAAGATCGCTGTGAGTGAGATCCCAGCAGAAAGAATGGACCATCAAAGAAGGCAGTACCAGAGAGAACTTCTACTTTGAATATGGCCTTGTTTAAATAAGATCAGAGTTGGTGAACTCAAGAGGCTCCCATAGCTTTGGCCACTCATCACAAGAGCCTCAGGTGATTACTGACATCATAAATAAGAGTTTCAATTGTTAAATCAACAATGGGAGTCACTGTGCACCTGCTCCCCATGTAGGACTCTGTCCTTAATGTGTTGCATTATGCCAATTAATGGTAAAACTAATACTCAAACAGTACTCTATACTTTGTGTGTCTTTGTGGGTGCAGTCTGTTGAAATTTATGTAATATATACTAATTTGAATTTGAATCATGATGAAGAATGGGATGGGAGAGGGATGGTTTCAGGTGGGAGGGAAGTTATGGGGGGGAAAGCCACTATAATTCAAAAGTTGTAATTTGGAAATTTATATTTATTAAATAAAAGTTGAAAAAAATCCAAATAATAGGAATATATATGGAAAATGTCAGGACAAAGTTGTTACTTATCAGCAGTAACCTTGAATGTTAATCACCTTGACAATCCAGTCTCTACAGTGTTGGCTGAATGGATTAAAAACAATCTATTGCATCTATTTGCTGCATAAAAGAAAAACATCTCACTAGCAAACAGATGGAAAGTGAAATGTTTGAAAAAATATATTCCACGATAACAAAACAAATAAGAGCAGCTGTAGTCATATTAATATCAGTCAACATAGACTTTAACACAAATACTGTTGAAAGAGATAAAGAAAGACACTTTGTAATGACTACAGGATCAACTCAATGGGAAGATGTGACTATAATAAATGTATGTGCACCTGATTTCAGGGCACTTGGCTATTTAAACAAATGTTAATGGGTCTAAAAGGAGACATATACTCTAATACAGTAGCAGTGGAGAACTTCAACACCCTTCCTTCAGAAATGGACAGATCAAATAGAGAGAATCTCAACAATGATGCAACGGAATTAATTTACACTATGAATCAAATGGATTTAACTGATATTTACAAAACTTTTCATTCCACAAATGAAGACAATACATTGTACCAAATATATGGGCCACAGAAAAAACAATAAGAAGGAGGTCTGTAAATTCACCTCAATTTGTCCTATTTTGCTGGCAAGCTATATATGAATTGACAAAATCAAATCTCTTGCTCCCTTTTGTTTTATTTCTGTTTGGGTGACAAAGCTGTAAACTGGTACTTGTGTTCAGTACTTCTGTGGTCTCTGCAGGCATTGAATGGGTTCTGTTCTGGGTTTAAACTTCAGCCTCAAAGAGAAAGACATACTTGGAAGGAAATATGGCTTTCTAAAATCAGAAGGGGAAACACTTCTTACAATGAAACCAGTGTTTCCTCCATCTCCTGGTCATTGTACTTGGAGAATTCATTGTTTTCAACTGAGATTCTTTTCTGAATATCATGGTAAAGGATCCTAGTTGGGGCGTAAAGAGAAGTGTTGAAAAGTTTATTGATACTAGTTTAATTCACATAGTACAACACATTAAGGACAAAGATCCTACATGGGGAGTAAGTGCACAGTGACTCCTGTTGTTGATTTGGCAGATAATGTTTAATCTGCACAGGCTCTGAACCTGTGAGACAGGCAGAAATGAATACTCTATTCCCCGTCTAGAAATTGAAGTTTAAACTAGCTTTTGACTAACAAACAGAAATAGAAAATTAAATATTCTCTGTGGATAGGAAAATATAGGCCTTTGTGAGAAACAAGACCAAAGATTAGTGCTGTATCATGCTGATAAATCTGTTCCATAGGTGGAGAAAAGCCACTGGGATACAACAATGGACCATTACTTTGGTGTAAATATCCCCACCCAAGGCCAATTTCAAGCTGCCAGTATGATCTCCAAGAACAAGTTTGCAAACATCAAAACTACTATTGAGTGCCCAGATGAGCCAAGCTCAGCCAGCTAGTAGGAAGGATTAAAAAAAGAAGCACAGGACATCTCATAATCAATTGTTATGTTATAGACATATATTATGATGTGATCAATTGTGATATCATAAATCCATTATGATGTCATAAACCAATATTTTGATTATTTTAAAAAACCATTGTGTTCTTATAAATCTATCATTTTCATGTCATAATCAATTGTGACATTGTAAACACTTGTGATGTCATAATCAACTGGGATAATAAAAAACACAATTGTATCAAAAACCTATATTTCTGATGTAATAATCAATTTAAAAATATATTAAAACCTGTGATATCATAAATATATCATTACAAAGTAATTTTGATTTCATAAACCACCATTGTGATATACTCAATTGTAATATCATAAAAATCCATTGTGATTTCATAAACTGTTATTGTTACACCATAAACCAACCATTGTGATGTCATAAGCCTACTCTTATGACATCACAAACAAAATCTTAAGTCTAATGCGACTTAATCAATTGTGATACATAAACCACCATTGTGAGGTCATAATCAGTTGAATGTCATAAACCATCATTATGAATTTATAATCAATTTGTGATCCCTTGAAAGTCACTGTGACATCATATACCCATATTGTGATGTAATTAATGTACTATTGTTATGTCATAAACCAATAATTGTGATGTCAAAAGCAACTGTGCTTTGAAAATATACTATGATGTCATAAGCCAATAATTGTGTTGTCATAAATCTATATTGTTGTTGTTGATATATTGATGTTGTAATTGTGGTATCAACAACTACAGTAATTTAAAAACATATTATGCTGTCATAAAGCATTATTTTGTCATAAGATATCTTTTTTCTTAGTCAATTGTGATACAAAATCATTTGTGATATCATAATCAATTGGGATGTGATTAAGTGTGATTGTGATTTAAATCCACAATTGTGATTTCATATTTACAGTGAAGTCACCCAAATCACTGTGACATCAGAAACACACTATTATAAATTCATAGAATTGTGAGTTCATAAAGCCATTACAAGTTCATAAACTTGGCATTGAACATCATATTCAATTATAATATCATAAACTATCATTGTTTGTCAAAATTATGAATTTATAAACCAGCATTATGATGTAATAATCAATTCTGATGCCATACAGATATTATAAGGCCTTAAAGTACTAAAACAATGTCATAAACTATTGTGCTGTCATAATGGACTACAAAGTTATACAATTATTATGACAACATAACCAACAACTCTAAAATTACAATCAACTGTTATGTCATAGACTTCCATTATGATGTAATAAAGCAGCCATTATGATGTTATTATGAACTGTGATTTCATGAAAATGATTGAGGTAAAAAATAAATTATTATAATGCAAAAAACATGGTGGCATCATAGGCTGTCATTTCCATGTTATAATCAATTGTGATATATTGACAAACATTTGTGATGTCAAAATTAACTCAGATGTGATAACCAACCATTTTATTGTCATAACCAATTGTGAAGTTATAAGTCAACTATTACACCATAAATCCCTCATTGTGATGTCATAATCAATTCTGATGTCATAAGCCACAAATAGGGTTTTATAATTATGTTAGCACAAAATCCATTGTGATTTCATAAACATTATGACATAAAAGCAATTGTGATATCACAAAGCTCCAATTGTAACATCACAATCAATTTTGATGTCATAACAATAATTGTGGTGACATAAACAATAATTGACCAATGTGATATCATATATGTAAATTGATGTCACTCAATCATGGACTCATTAAATTTGTTATATCATAACTTATAATTTCATGAATCACTATTGTAATTCCATAGTTAATTGTGATACCATAAAACTATTTTGATGTCATAAAGCCACCATAGTTATATCATAATCAGTTGTCATCTCATAAGCCACCATTATGATTTTTTTTCTTTTTTTTTAAATTTATTTGACAGGTAGATTTATAAACAGTGACAGAGAGAGACAGAGAGAAAGGTCTTCCTTCTGTTGGTTCACTCCCCAAGTGGCCGCTACAGCCGGCTCTGCACTGATCCAAAGCCAGCAGCCAGGTGCTTCTTCCTGGTCTCCCATGCGGGTGCAAGGGCCCAAGCACTTGGGCCATCCTCCACTGCCCTCCCAAGCCACAGTAGAGAGCTGGACTGGAAGAGGAACAACCAGGACTAGAACTGGTGCCCATATGGGATCCTGGCACCACAGGCAGAGGATTAATCAAGTGGGCCATGGCACAGGCCCCATGCCACCACTATGATTTTAAAATGAATTGTGACATCCTGTCTGGCGCCGCGGCTCACTAGGCTAATCCTCTGCCTGTGGCGCCAGCACACCAGGTTCTAGTCCCAGTTGGGGCACCAGATTCTGTCCCGATTGCCCCTCTTCCAGGCCAGCTTTCTGCTATGGCCAGGGAGTGCAGTGGAGGATGGTCCAAGTGCTTGGGCCCTGCACCCCATGGGAGACCAAGAGAAGCACCTGACTCCTGCCTTTGGATCAGCACGGTGCGCCGGTCACAGTGCGTTGGCTGTGGTGGCCATTGGAGGGTGAACCAACGGCAACGGAAGACCTTTCTCTCTGTCTCCCTCTCACTATCCACTCTGCCTGTTAAAAAAGAAAAAAATAAAAAAAGATGAATTGTGACATCTTAACAATAATTGTTATCTCGAAGTATATAGTGAGGTCATAAAATCCATTGTGATATCATAAAGCTACCATTGTTATGTTACAATAATTTATAATGTAAGGATCCTTTTCATGCCATAACTTTTTGGAATGCAACAAATAACCATTATGAAATAATAAGTCTGACACTGTAATGTCATAATTTTGATGCTATAAAAACCATGGTGAAGTCAAAATCTATTGTGATAAAAAAATCATGATAACTTTAAAATTAATTGTGAAGTCATCAAAACCATTAGTGTATCATTAACCTACCAGTTGTAATAGATTTGGATGTCATAATAAATTATGATTTCATAAAACACAATTATTATATTATATTCTGATGTGATGTTATTAATCCCACTGTAATTTCATAAAACAATAGTATGACATAAATAAAGCTACCATTCTTATTTATTAATAAATTATTAGGTTGAAAACTCCTTGTGATATCTTATCTGGGGATGTGATAAACCACAATTCTTATATCATTGAACTCTCATTGTGATGCCATAATCAATTGTGAATTCATAAACAACACTGTGACATTATAACCATGACATTATGAAGTCACAATCAATTGTGATGCCATAAGGCACTATTATGATGCCAAAAACTGTGACAATGTCTGCTATTGTGATGTCATAATCAACAGAGAATTTGTAAAATCCATTGTGGTGTCATAAATCTACCATTGTGATGTAATATTGAATCATGATCATGAGCAACTATTGTTGTGTCATGATGATCATTATGATGCTATAAAACTACCATTGTGTTCTCATAATAAATTGTGAAAACATTGAACTGGGGCATCAAAACTTACCATTGTGGCATTATAATTGATTGTGAAGTTATGAACCTCCATGCAATATGAAAATCAATAATGATGTCAAAAAATTATTATATCAAAAACCAATATTGTGCTGTCATGAGCATTCTGATGTCATTAAATTTTCATGTCAGTAACCAATATTATCATATTGTAGTCAATTTTAATGTTGTAAAATGATAAGAATGATTGTGAATTGTAAATATATAGTTGTGACATGTAAAATCATTGTGATTTTACAAAATTACTGTTGTTATGATATAATCAATTGGGACATTGTCAAAACCCTGGTAATATCATTATAAACCAAGAGTTAACAAACCATTATTGTCAGATCATAAACCAATAACTGATGTCATAATCTATTGTCAAGTCATAAAAATCTTTCTGACATCACAATTCAAATGTGGCATCATAATAGATTGAGATGTTATAGGCTACCAGTGAGATGCTATAATCAACAGTGATATCATACAAACATTATACAAAAACAAAATATAAAAAAGATCAGTTTTGTGATGTCATAAAAACAATGTACTGCAAAAAACTTACCATTTTTATGTCATAATAAAATGTGATATCATAAAATACTCATGATGACATAAATCAATCATATTGGTGTCACAAACCTATCATTGTTATATTATGATCAATTGTGATGTCATAAATGACCTTGGGGATGTCATAATGACCACTGTGACATCATAAACCATCATTGTTGTATTATGATCAATTGTGAAGTCATTGAAATAATTGGGACTTAATAAATTACAATTGTATCATAATTCATTTTAAACCCATAAATTAATAATTATTATTTCATATTTAAGTGCGAATTCATAAAAAGCATTGTGATGTTATAAACCTATAATTATGATGTCATAGTCAATTACTATATCATAAACCATTATTGTTTTGGCATAATAAAATGTGATGTAAGCCATAATACTGATGTCATAATCAATTCTGATATTATGAAAATCTTTTTGATGCCTTGCACTAATATTGTGCTGCCATAAATATATAATTGTGATGCCATAGACCAAACATTGTATATTCATGATGAAAATATATGTGTATTCATGATTCCAAAAATGACCACTGTATGGACATGAAATTTCATTGTGGTGTTATCATCAATTCAAAAATGATGAATCAATACTTTTATATCATAAGCCTCCATGTGATTCATAAAGCTACCAATATGATGCTATAATCAAATATGATATAACAAGCCATTTTAAAGTCAACAATTATTATGAAATAAAAAGTAATTTTATAAATGACATAAAGCTATCATTGTTATGTCTTAATTAATTATGATTTCATAAAAATCTTTGTAATTTCTCAATTAACTAGGGTTGATAACCCACCATTGTTATATCATATACCTATCATTGTGATGTCATAATTAATTAATAAAAAATAACCAATGGATGTCATACAGATAAAGTCATAATCAGTTTGTGGTACCATAAACTGTCATTGTGATATCATAAGCAATTCTTATGCCGTATAAACTATTGTGATGTTGTACCAATTGTTATGGCATAAACCACCATTATCATGTTACAACCAATTGTGTTGTCATAAAATATATTGTGATGCTATAAAACAATAATGTGATGATATAACATATCATTGTGTTTCCAGGAAGCAACCATTGTTATGTCATAATCAATTGTGGTATTATAAACATCCCTGTGATGACATAATCAATTGGGGTATGTCAAATGATCATTGTTATGTCATAAATCTACCATATTATTTCATGATAATTTATGTAATGAAAATAAATATTGTTTTTTCATAAACCAATATTGTGATGCAATAAAACAACAATTGTCATATCACAAACCAACCATTGTTATGTCATAATCAAGCATTATGCCATAAATACCACTGTGACATCATAAACCTAACACTGTGATGTCACAATTTTGATTCCATAAATCACCATTGTGATTTTATAATCAGGTGTTGTGTCATAATCAATTTTGATGTTATAAAATCACTGTGATGACATACACCAATATTGTGATTTCTACTGTGATAAAGAGAAAATGTGATTTCACAAACCAGGTATTGTATTGTTATTATTGATTGAATTTTTAAGCCATAAAAGACATTGTGGCATTACAAATCTACCATTGTGATGTAGTATTCAATTGCAATATCATAAGTCATCATTATGATGTTATAAACTGCTATTGTGATGGCATGAACTATTATTATGTTATAATCAACAATATCAGAGGAATCATTGTGAAATCAAAATCTATTGTGATGCTATAAAGCACTGTGATGTCCTAAGCTACCATTTTTGTCCCATAATCAATTGTGATGTCATAAAAACCATGGTGATGTAATATTAGATCAGAATTGATAAACTACCATTGTGATATGATAAACCTCAGTATTTTAATGTTACCATGGGATTAATGTTACTTTTTTGGGCAATTTATATATGAGTGTGAACTTTAAGGAACATAACAACAGCAATGCTCCAGAAAACTTGAATGCAAATGATATTTAAAATAACATCCAATTTTGAAGACGTTGATGGGTTTCTGGGTCTTTTAATGGACACTTATTGCAAATCTTTTCAAAGAATGAACATCAATTTGAAATATAAGAAATACTATCTCTTTTGTCTCCCAAATAATTTTTTTAACTTAAAGTTATGCTAAAACAAGATATCCTAGTGTATATCTGAGGGTATTCTAGGAAGGAGTGTGTCTATGTGAACTCCCAAAGTAAGTAGGCAACATGTCTCTGCATTCCCAGACACTGCAGCCCAAGATTACCAGAGTTATAAGGTTCAAACTGACTAGCAAGTGTATTTCTGGACTTTATGCTAGTAACACTCAGAATGTTTGGGATGAGGTTCTGAAATCTGCTAACTGGACAATTTCTGTGGATGAATCCTAAGCACACTAAAGCTTAGGAGTCACTATCCTTAAAGACTATGGATAATTGGCTGATAATTACCCAATTAAGTAAAGACACTCTTTATGGCATGAATGTTAACATTTGTCTATGTTACTGACTGAAACAGGAGTGAGTTGAGTTACATAGTTTAACTTCATCTGTCAAGGACACAGTAATCTTGTGATTGAATCATGTAATAGCATGCAAATATTGACAAACCATGGCCTCAAGAAGCAATTCAACATGTAATGGCTACAGCACAACACATTTTTTAGTTTTAAAGTTTTATTTGCATGATTAATATCACTTCATTACTCTAAGACAATCAACAAAATAATAAATCAAGCCATGACTTTTAGTATTTGCCAATTCCCTGGTGTGAATACGGCTCCTGTGACCAATTTCAAACTACCAGATTAGAAAGATGGGAAGAGAAATGGGATAAAACCTTACTCTATGGTATTTCCAGAAAAGAAACACAAGGAACAATCCACACACCTTGTGAGAATGGGCCAATCATCTGCTCTCTGACATTAGTATGAGAGAGCCTAGCACAGCAGAGATTGCATTTTATTTTTCTAGGGCTTAACTGTCTAAAAAAACTGTCAAAATCTATTGTCAATCAATTGTCTTAATCAATCACAATTAATTAAGACATAACAATGATAGCTTTGGCATTTATAAAATTACTTTTTATTTCATAATAATTGTTGACTTTAAAATGGTTTCAGTTATATCACATTTGATTATAACATCAGATTTGTAGCTTTATGAATCACATGGAGGCTCAGGTCAGGTCATTTGGGGTGGAATTTAATCACTAAAAGTTATTTGACAAACCAGATTTTCAGGGCTTTAAATGTTTATTTGTTTTCATTTTATGAGAGAGAGAGAGAGAGAGAGAGAGAGAGAGAGAGAGAGAGAGATCTACAGAGATCTTTTATCTTCTACTTTACTCTCTGGCTGCTTGGCAGATGGAAATGGGCTGGGATAAGCTGCAGCCAGGAACTAGGAACTCAATCTGAGTCTCATGTATAGTAGGCAAGAGCCAAACACTTAAGCCATCAGATACAGCATGTTAGAAGGAAGCTGAAACTGAAGGCAGGACTTGAGCTCAGAAATTCCACAAAGGAGATGTGGGTTCCCAAGTGACATGTTAACCACTGTGCCAAAGGCCCACACTCTCAGGGTCTTTTAGATTTAAACAGCGTGGACAAGGGATTATGGGCCTATAACAACACTATCAGCATGTTCTTCCTTAATCTTTGTATTCAAATGAATGTAGTCATAATGTCTTCTTGATCCATGTCCAACTTTAATTGTTACACTGATATGATTAAACTCAGTCTAGGCATATTAACTGAAGAAGTCATTTGTTTTTTTGTTCTGATATGGCCTTAATGCTGGTATATTGCTTAGAAAATTTTTGAAGTAGCATTTTTCTGACATACCTTTGTCTTTATATGTTTAACCTGATGCTCTTACCACTGCTACATTATTCTCTTATTCAAATCTCATTATCATATTTTGAATCTAGAAAAGAAGAGTCAATCTATAATACAGGCAATTACATTCATAGAGGAAGGTACAGAAATAAGAATGTTTATGAAGGATTGAAATAGAGAGTTTCTTAGTGGTGGGGTTATGAATGCCTTATTTTTTTCTACTTATTTGCATTTTCCATTTTCCTAATGTAGACACATTATTTTATTACCTTATTACTAAAATAATAAAAGATTTAGAACAGAAAAGAATAGTTTCTTCACCATATCATAAATAATGAGTACTCGCAATTCACTTTGGTGGTTTTTCTTAAGTTTACTAACTGGAAAATTTATTTTTATTATTAGCAAATAAGTTTAACTCAAAAAAGCAAATTCTTAAATTTTAGTTTTAATTAATTTATCTCACACTTGTAAAAGGTACACATTTTCATTTTGTTCTTTAATTTTAAAATTTGTATAATGTTAAGTAGAATATTAGTTTATATATGGACAAAATAAAATATAGATGCTGAGAAGGGTAATAATAAACAGATCAGTAATGGCAAAGTAGTGGGTAGACAGGAAAGGACTAAAAATGCACATGGAGCCAGAGTTGCAGTGAAATGTCTCTTCTATATTTCTCTATAACTAGGCCTTCCAAATAAATTGTAAGAATATAAGAATCTAAAAAAAGAGAAAGATGAACAAATTTGAGTCATTTGAAGACTAACATCTGATCATTGTATTATAAATCTCCCCATTGTCAAAACTTAAATGAGCTGTTTAAGTTGCTTGTATTTACTTTTTTTTTCCCTTTTCACACCTTCCTGTGAAAATTTGAGAAAATTTGTTTAGGTATTTCATTTGAAATGTCCTTCTCCTTCAGTTTTAAATGTCCTGCTTTTTGGATCTCCCAGATAAGAGAAACCTAGAACTAAAACATCAAATTTTATATTATGAAATGATACATTACTCTGTATTTCTACTATTTCTTATGAATATTATTCACTGAAATACAGTGAAAGACTGTGTAGATACAGCACGTTAGATATTATATGAGAGTTCTCAGACCCATTAATAGGAGAGTCATACTCATTAATGCTAGGAAAAACATAATTTAATATTGTCATTAAAGTTAGCTTTTAAAATACCATTGCATATATGTAATGGCAAACTGTTGAAATCTTTACTTAATATATACTAAACTGCTCTTCTGTATATAAAGAGAATTGAAAATGAATCTTGATGTGAATGGAAGGGGAGAGGGAGCAGGAAAGGTGGGAGGGAAGTTATGGGATGGGGAAGCCATTGTAATCCATAAGCTGTACTTTGGAAATTTATATTCATTAAATAAAAGTAAAAAAAAATACCATTGCATACGCCGGTGCTGTGGCTCAATAGGCTAATCCTCTGCCTTGCGGTGCCGACACATCGGGTTCTAGTCCCGGTCGGGGCACCGGATTCTGTCCCAGTTCCCCTCTTCCAGGCCAGCTCTCTGCTATGGCCCAGGAGTGCAGTGGAGGATGGCCCAAATGCTTGGGCCCTGTACCCCATGGTAGACCAGGAGAAGCACCTGGCTCCTGCCTTCAGATCAGCGCAGTGCGCTGGCCGCGCCAGCTGTGCCGGCCATTGGAGGGTGGACCAACGGCAAAGGAAGACCTTTCTCTCTGTTTCTCTCTCTCACTATCCACTCTGCCTGTCAAAAAAAAATACCATTGCATATTGTTCAAATTAGTTCTTGTAAAATCCAATCTATAAAAATAGAGTAAAAGCATTCCACATTGTGTTTATGTTGTAATTGTTAAATTTCTACACAGTTTTCTTATGCAGTCAGAATTTGAAACATAATCTTATGTGTCATCAAATTAATGTTAATATAAGCATGAATTAAACTAACATTTTCCTGATTTCTCTTTGTTATTTACATATAGTTTTGTTAGAAGAATACAGGTAACATAAGGGAAATAAACTGGAGTAATTTTACCACAGCACAATTTTTGAAAAGCCCAGAACTTATTCCGATAGGGTCATAGTCAAAGTGGAAGTTCTCTCCTCCCTTCAGAGAAAGGTACCTCCTTCTTTGATGGCCCCGTTCTTTCCACTGGGATCTCACTCACAGAGATCTTTCATTTAGGTCTTCTTTTTTTTTTCCAGAGTGTCTTGGCTTTCCATGCCTAAATACTCTCATGGGCTCTTCAGCCAGATCTGAATGCCTTAAGGGTTGATTCTGAGGCCAGAGTGTTGCTTAGGACATCTGCCATTCTATGAGTCTGCTGTGTATCCCACTTCTCATGTTGGATCCTTCTCTCCCTTTTTGATTCTATCAGTTAGTATTAGCAGACACTTGTCTTGTTTGTGTGATCCCTTTGACTCTTCGACCTATCAGAGCCATCAATTGTGAACTGAAATTGATCCCTGGGACTAGTGAGATGGCATTGGTACATGCCACCTTGATGGGATTGTATTGGAATCCACTGGCACATTTCTAACTCCACGATTTGGTCAAAGTCAGGAAACTCTAAAGGCTTCCATAGTCCTGGCAACTCACGACTAGAGCCTGGGGAGATTATTGACGCCATGAGCAGGAGTGTCAAATTGTTAAGTCAGCAACAGGAGTCACTGTGGACTTACATCCCATGTGGGATCTGTCCTTAATGTGTTGTCTAATGTGCAGTGATGCTATAACTAGTACTGAAACAGTATTTTTACACTTTGTGTCTCTGTGTGTGTACAAACTGATGAGATCTTTACTAATTATATACTGAATCAATCTTCTGAATATAAAGATAATTGGAAATGAAAAAAACCCTGGTGTTAAATTGGAAATGGCATAGAAAATTAATTTTTTTAAAAAATATTATGTAGGATCTCTGTCTTTAATGTGCTGTACACTCTTATTTAATGCTATAACTAGTACTCCAACAGTATTTTTTTCATTTTGTGTTGCTATATGGGGGCAAACTGTTGAAATCGTTACCTAATATATACTCAACTGATCTTCTGTGTATAAAGACAAGTGAAAATGAATCATGATGTGATTGGAAGGGGAGAGGGAGTGGGAAAGGGGAAGGTTGTGGGTGGGAGGGAAGTTATGGGAGGGGGGAAGGCATTGTAACCCATAAGCTGTACTTTGGAAATTTATATTCATTAAATAAAAGTTTAATAAATGAAAAAAAAGAAAAGCCCAGAACTATCATATTAAGAAGTCATGTAGAGGTACTCTATATTTGTATTCTCAATCTTCTGTAATCTTTTCTTGTTCTCTTAGTTTTCTAGTAGAATTTTCTAATAAACCCACAACTGTAATGTTCAAATTTCTCAATATATCAAGCTCATCTTTCCAAATTTTGTGGATGTTGACTGATTTTTGGTCATTCCTTTGGTATACAAATGGATATGTATAGACTTTCAAATTACCATATCTTAGACAAGTCTTTTTTTAAAGATTTATTTATTTATTTGGAAGAATTAAACAGAGAAAGAAGGAGTGGCAGAGAGAGAGAGAGAGAGAGAGAGAGAGAGAGGTCTTCCATCTACTGGTTCACACCTCAGATGGTTACAATGGCTGGAGCTGTACTGATTCGAAGCCAGGAGCCAGGATATTCTGGGGATTCCCACTCAGTTGCAGTTACCCAAGGACCTGGGCCAGCTTCTACTGCTTTCCCAGTCCATAGCAGAGAGCTGGATTGAAAGTGGAGCAGCTGGGTCTCCAACTGGCACCCATATGGGGTGCTGGCACTGCAGGTGACAGCTTTACCTGCTATTCCACAGCGCCGGCCCCAGACAAGTCTTAATATAGAAGGTCATACTGTCTGGATCATAAACTAAAACTGTTACAATAATAGTTTTCAATTATTATAATAATTTATATTTTATAAATTATATATATTTATAAATTAGACTTATAAATTATATATAACTATAAATATATTTATAAATATACATAATTTATATTTTATAATAATATAAATCTGAGTCAATTATATATACCCTTTCATCTGAAAAGTAGTCCCACATCATCCCTTTCTTCCCACACTACTGATAAATGGCTTATTGTATATTACATATCTTATATTTATCATTCACCAAGGTAAGTTAAACTAATATCTCTCCTGTGCATTTTCATTTTTTGGTATTGCTTTGATTGGCTCAGGAATTTGTACTGCATAATTCATTTTTAAATGACAGCTTTGTTTCATAAGAATTAAAATTCTTAATGAATACATAGTTTTTAAATAATAAAGTTTGTATCTGCTTTACATTTAGGTATGCTTCAAGAAAGTGTCTATGTTTTAGACATGAGCTTGAATACTTTTAATGAATATAGAACTTTAAAAATGTATCAAATGAGATGACTTTTCTTTAATAAACCAATATCTTCATAATATACTTTAAAAATTATTTATTTAGCTGAAAGGTGGAGTTACAGAGAGGCAGAGGCAGAGAGAGATCTTCCATACACTGGTTCACTCCCCAAATTGCCACAATGGCTGAAGCTGGACAGACTGAAACATGGAGCCAGGAGCTTTTCTCAGGTCTCTCACATGGGTGCAGGGGCCCAAAGCCTGGGCCAATTTCTATTGCTTTTGAGGCCATAGCAAAGTGTTGACTCGGAAGTGGAGCAGCCAAGCCTTGAACAGGAGCCTATATGAGATGCCGACATGGCAGATGACAGCTTTACCTGCTATGCCACAGTGCTGGTCCCCATAATACACTTTTTAAGCATGAGACAATCATTAAAAATTTATATGAATAATCATGACCTTAATGAAACAATTGTCCCCATGTAATAAGAGGATGATTCTAGATCCATGCTAGCTTCTAATAGAAAATAAGGCAATGAGACAGAAAACAGATATATAACAAAATTTTTCCTTTATGAGCAAAATTATGTCAGATTTTTAAGGATAAGTGAATAAAAGCCATGAGATAGAAGTGAAAATTTAAAAATCATTCCATAATTAAAATCTCTTTATTATCTGGTATCCACAAACCTTATATATAGGGTTCACAATTATTACCCAACATTGTGATCTCAGAATCCTTCAAGTTATGTCCATGCTAAATGTTATTTGCATGTTTACTGTAATTCTCTTAAAAATGCCCAGTGGGGTTTTTCACAGATATGACTTCTTAACACCACTAACTCTATTGTTTAATGGTAATTTTTCTATGGCTACTGAAATGTTTGTTTTTAACTTTTTCAGTTCTAATATTAACAAAATATAAATAAAATAACTCACTTAAACAAACTCATTGGTATCTGCAATAGTTATTTATAGGATAAAAGTATCTTTTTACACATATTTATTTATTTATTTATTTGACATAATTATAGAGAGACAGAGACAGAGGGAGAGAGAAATTTTCCATCCACTGGTTCACTAAACAAATGGCCACAACAGAGATCTGGGCAGATCTGAAGCCAGGAACCAGGAACA
Organism: Lepus europaeus; assembly: GCF_033115175.1. Classification (NCBI taxonomy): domain Eukaryota; kingdom Metazoa; phylum Chordata; class Mammalia; order Lagomorpha; family Leporidae; genus Lepus; species Lepus europaeus. The sequence continues at coordinate 9,269,173 of NW_026909276.1, read as the reverse complement.
TCTTCTGGGTTTCCCATGCAGGTGCAGGGGCCCAAACACTTGGGCCATCTTTTGCTGTTTTCTCAATGATAGCAGAGAACTGGATGGGAAATGGAGCAGCTGAGACTCAAACAACAGCCATAATGGATGTTGGTATTGCAGGCATTGGCTTTACCTGCTATGCCCCAACACTGGCCCTGGGATAAAAAGGATCTTAAAGACCAAAGTTTCAGGGTCATTGTTTTTAAAACAGTCTAGAGCATGTCCCACATGTGTGTGTGAAGTGTGCATCATAGCTCCCTCCTAGAAGCAGAGGGAGTCTGAGCATGAGATGTAGCCATCAGCCAGAGCCAGGATGAGCTGAGTCACTGATTCTCAAGGAATATTCCAGTATCTGAGAGCTACAAAAAAAAAACTCATTGTAATAGCAGGTACCTTGTATTTTTTTCATAATAATTATCATGAAGAATGTCCTATATATGCAAAACTGCCTTGGGATTTTTTATGTCATTGTATTATGGCATTTTTATAATGAATATTATATGGAGAACTAAATAGAATAATTCTTCTGAGCTTGAAGGAATATAACCTACTTCTAGTAGTTTAGTTTTGGGGTTCAAATACATGTTCAGTCTCTTTAATTTGAAAAATAATTAAAGAGCATAGACACTTGTTGGCATTCATATTTTCAGCTTCTCTCAGTAACTAAGGACATAGTTAATCATAGACAGTAGGAAAAAAATTACTCTTTACATAATCCCATCAGTATTTGTTGACTTCAATTCAAAGAAGCCAAGATTCATTCTCTGTTCTTAGCTCTAAAAATGTTTTCTATGCAAACAGAGCACAATAGAGAAAAATAGGGCTTCATCTCATCCATCATGTCATCACATAGTTGTAAATTGTACAATTTTTCAATGTTTAAATTATATTTCTTCTAGTAACAAAGATTTTTCAGTCCCAAGTTATATTTGAAATAGCCCCTTTTAAAATATATTATTCCTTTTTATTTTTTATATTTAAAAATTTTAAAGTGAAAAAAATTTCATGTACCTTATATATACAGACAAAGGAGCATATTAATACTTCTCACCCTAATCTCCCTCCTCCTCATTTTTCTACCCTCCCTCTTCCTCCCTTTCTTATTCTTTATTTTCATTATTATGATGATCTACTTTCCATTTAATACTGCTAAGAGTAAATTTACATTATTAAGAATTCAATAAATAGTAAGAAGAAAAACATAAAATGTACTATTTCTGATATACTATTTTTAGATAAATACCACAATATTACTGTCTTCAACTATTTTCACTTTTCATAATATATATGAAAAATTATGCTATGAACTACATCTCTTTCCTTAGTTTCCAGGGATTATTTTCTCATCTCATTACATTTTATCTCTGATCCAGCTCTATGCTAAAGCCTGGCAAAGCAGTAGAAGATGGCCCAAGTCCTTGGGCCCCTGCACCTAGGTGGGAGATCAGAACTAGCTCATGGACCCTAGCTTCAGATTGGCCCAGTTTTGGCCACTGCAGCCATTTAGAGAGTGAACAAGCTGATGGAAGACCTCTCTCTCTCTCTCTCTCTCTCTCTCTCTCTCTCTCTCTTTCTGTATGTCTTTCTCTCTGCCTCTGCCTCTCTGTAACTCTGCCTTTCAAATAAACAAATATTTCTGAAAATATTGTTAGAAAACTCAAAATAAGCATATAAGCACATAATTTTCTACTTAAGAGATTCTTACTACACACAGGTTTATTTCTTCCCTCTCTTTTTGATTTAACTAACTTTACTGTTCTAATTGTCCCCATTATTTGTCAGAGCCACAGACATAAATCAAATTCTTTCTGAGAAATGTTCTGTTTTTCATGTGAAATAATTATTATAATCACTGTTAACATATGGTATGTAGTGGACATTCCTCATCCTCACCTTACTTGAATTCTCAATCATATAAGTCACTCTTAAACACTTGATTCTTTATGAAGCTCTTTTTTTCTTTAGCTTCTTTTAAAAGATTAATTAATTAATTTATTAATTTATTTGAAGGGCTGAGTTACAGAGAGGGAGAGGCAGAAGCAGAGAGAGAGAGAGGAGAGAGAGAGAGAGAGAGAGAGAGAGAGAGAGATATAAAGTCTTCTTTCCATTTGTTCACTCCCTAAATGACCGGAAAAGCCAGAGCTGGGTCAGTCCAAAGCCACAAGACAGGAGATTCCTCAGAGTCTCCCATATGGGTGCAGGGGCCCAAGAACTTGGGCCATATTCCACTGTTTTCCCAGGCCATAACAGAGAGCTAGTTCAGACATGGAGCAGCCTGGCCTTGAACCAATGCCCATATGGGATGCTTGCAATGCAGATGATGGCTTTACCTGTTATGTCACTGTGCTCCCCCCCTCTTTAGCTTCTTGACTCGATTCTTTGGTTGTTCTTTCTGGGTCTCTTTCTCAAGGTAATATTTTCCTCAAAAATATTAACTTTGGGATTTCCTCAATGATGGAATGCAGATCCTATTCAACTCTTAGGCATTTGGTCCTATGGATTCAACTCTGTACATCAAAGACTTCCCAAAGTGCATGTATTATCCAACCTTATATTCAGATGCTTCTTTTTAATGTGATGCCTGAGGGTCACTCAGCCAACAGAAGTTTAAAATTCTGTATTTTGAAGAAATGAGCAGAAATTTTGAATTTCCTGTACACACAAAAAAAATTTCATTTTTTTCTCATGAACTCTTTGAGGTCTTCTTATATTTAAGGTAATTGAAACTTACAATGTTTGAACTGAACTCAAGTTGTTTTATCCTTACTCATTAATGCATTCCTAGTGAGCCGGCTTCACAAGCTAGAATCCCTAAATATTCACAACAGCCATAACTGAGTGGTTCAAAGCCAGGAGCCCGAATCTTGTTCTGGGTCTCCCACATGGGTGCAAGGGCCCAAGCACTTGGACCATCTTTCACTTTCCTAGGCCACAGACAGACAGCTGGATCAGAAAAGGAACAGAAAGGATGTGAACCTGTGTCCATATGGGATGCCAGTGCTACAGGTGAAGGCTTAGCATTCTATGCCACAGCACCAGTCCCCAGAGATCTTTGAAATTATGACTACCATATTTATGGTAGCATAAGCTCTGGGAATCATTTAGAAATATATTTTTGAATCATTTAAGATGGTATTTCCAGTGATTGTCACTGAATATAACAAATATGTATTGTTCAGTAAATGGGCACTAAGTAATTTAAATTACCAATTTTAGATGTACAGAAAGAACTCATGTTTATAACAAGAATTTAAATTACAATGTAAATCCAAACAAAATGATAGCTTCTTGAAATTCTATGGTATTATCTATGCATAGTTATCTTTATAGTATTACAGTGAATCTATTCATAGAGACCAAATGTCAGTTGAGATCATTTCTACCATGCTTCTCATTTTACTTTGTGTACACTTGGTTGTACACTAAAAAAAAGTTTGATAAGTCATAACAGAAATCCTATGACCCACAAACCTGACAATATTTGACTCCTTATAGAAAAAAATTTGCCAATTCTTGCTTTATTCCATCAACACAATAAAATGTTAATTTGTACAAATTAATCTATTATGTTACAGTCTACAGTGGTCATTAAGATGGTTAAAACTCACAACACTAAGCTTTGTGGGCTGATAAGAAAGTGACTGTTGTATTAGTGCGCATACCCTACAACTGGACTTTGGAAAAGCAGAAGTCATTCTAATGTGCATGCATATACTAAACATACATTTTGGTAGCAATACCTTTCCTATCAGAATGTATGGCCCACAGACCATATAATTCCCATGAAATCACTTGATGTGTCCTACCTAGGCAATCACAGAAAGGCCTCACAATTCAATAAATCTATAGCAAGCTAATTTTTCAGCTAATAAAATTGTTTGGCCTGTGATGCTATTATAAATATCCAAAAAACCCATGATAGGAAAAATTTTCCCCACCCATTACATGCTCAGAGTCTTTGAATGTTGCCAGAAACAAAAGCTTTCTTGGCATCAGGTCTTTTGAGACAACAGGTAGCTCAAAGTGACTTGGCAGCAGCCACACATTCAAATTCATTAAATTCTTATATTCTTCCCTGTAAAAGCATTCCTGCTTTGAGAATGACAACATTTAGGGCACAGAAACTAAAATCTTGGTGCCCATAACAACCAAAATACCAAGTAGGAGTCATGATAAGCAATGATACTACTTCATTCATTCTTATTTCTTGAATATATGCCTTCTACAGAATAAGTTGCCAATACCTTGTAAGTCCATTAATTTCAAAGATATAGAGTGATCTACATGCCACCTTTGTCTCACAGCATCACGTCATCTAAAATCATATTAATGCCCTATCATGATGACAAATTCTGGGTAGTGGCATATATGACAGAAACAGTGGATGTAAATATTTAGTCATTTGCCTCAGCTTATTTGAAATAAAATGCTATTTCTATGCCTAGGAAATTGGATATGTAATCTCATTGTATATATAATTCCATGTGTGGTGTCAAAACTCAGTAATTCCTTAAATAGTAGTGATGGCTGAAGACCTGCAGGGAGAAAAGCAAACTAGGACTTAAGATATGTTTATAGATTCCAAACAATTTTCTTAATTTTCAATCAATTACCTTAATGGTCACTTCATGAAATAGGGAAGCACAGTCAGTGTTTACCCCTATGGATGGCAGCTTGCAAAAACACCAGTGGCAACACTTGGATCAGCATTAGTGAGTGGTAGCCCATGCTAACAAGTTTATGTTTAATAAGTCTATGATCACTTTCCATTTTGGCCAGTATGGTCACTGTATTTGTGTATCCACTGTGTAATAAATGGGACTGGGCAGTGGCAGAGGCCTGTTGAAATCAATGGCTCATGTCATTCTGTCTATGTGGATACTTACTGGCTCTATGTCCATGGTTACTGTCTGGTTATTATTAGTTAGCAGTATAAAGATCACACATAATAGCCACTCTGATAGACACATTTGATGCCTCCTACTCAAAACTCCATGTTACACATCTTTAATTTTCATTCTTCTGATCAACCAGGTAAATTATTATGTCCTGTCTGTGAAATTATAATTATCAATGTTTTTGGCAGTATTTTTCTCCATGAAATAGATTATTATGATACCCAGAGCTTTGCTTATACCACTACCTTACAGGATCCTTAACATGGTACTACTGTTATCCACCTACTTTTTAAATTTTTTTTTATTTGAAAAAGTTACAGAGAGAGAAAGGCAGAGACAGTGAGAGAGGTCTTCCATCTTATGGTTCACTCTCCAGATGGCTGCAACGGCCAGAGCTGCACCAATCTGAAGCCAGGAACCAGGAGCTTCTGGGTCTCCCACATGGGTGCAGGGGCCCAAGGACTTGGACCATCTTCTACTGCTTTCCCAGGCCATAGCAGAGAAATGGATCGGAGGCAGAGCAGCTGGGACTAGAACCAGCACCCATATGGGATGCCAGTGCTTTAGGCCAGGACGTTAACCCACTGCACCAGAGTGCTGGCACCTATGCACCTACTTTCAACTGATATTAATATATTAAGCCAACCATCCATGAACAAGACACAATTATTTTTTTTGTTTTCTTTCTCTGACAGTCATATGGTAGAATCTATGCAACCACTATTGCTCAGAGGGAGGTGAGCCCCACTGTTAGTTTAAATATGCCTTCTGGGCCTGCGGATGCCTGAGCTTTGATTCATATTTCCATCTATTCTTCTTTAGAACTTAGTAGGACTGACAGACTATATATTTGGTCTCATAGTCACTTGATACAGCATAGTCAAATTTCCAGTCCTTACTAGAACCTAGGAGCACACCAAGAGCTAGTTTTCAAGTGGTATATATTTAGTTGCTATAGATAAAAAAAAGTTCTTTCTTGAGAACATGAATGTTTTTTGTGTTGTGATCCTATCAAGGCTAGCCATGAAACAAAAAAGAGTATATACTCACCAGGAATATCTCTGCTACCAGAGTATCTTCCTGTTTTTATAATCCAAGTTTTGGTTTTACAACCCACAGGTCAGAACTACTACAAAATTCTTTGCATGTTTGGGTCCAGCTTAAAGGTCAGCAGATCTTTTTTTTTTGGACAGGCACAGTGGACAGTGAGAGAGAGAGACAGAGAGAAAGGTCTCCCTTCTGTTGGTTCACCCCCCAAATGGCCACTATGGCTGGCACTGTGCTGATCCAAAGCCAGGAGCCAGGTGCTTCCTCTTGGTCTCCCATGTGGGTGTAGCGCCCAAGCACTTGGGCCATCCTCCACTGCCTTTCTGGGCCACAGCAGAGAGCTGGACTGGAAGAAGAGTAACCAGGACAGAATCCAGTGCCCCAACTGGGACTAGATCCTGGGGTGCCAGAGCTGCAGGCAGATGATTAGCCTGGTGAGCCACAGCGCCATCCATCAGATCTGTTTTTTTTTTATGAAGTAAAATAGTTTGAGAAGTGCAAAATATGCTGCCTTATGAATGCCTACCAACTGTCAGCCTTCTTCCTCGGTAGCAACTTAGGTACAGCCCAATATGCAGTCATTTTTATAAGAATGTTTCCCAGCCTATCCCATGTCATTGGATTCTGGCATAAATACTTATATAAAATCCTTGAATCTTCATACAGCTTACTTCTCACAGTCTTAAATAAGATTTAATGAAACTTGCAATGTCTTGTTTAGATCCTGCTCATTTGGTGCAACTCACATGATGACAGTAATTGAGTGGAATGATTTGTTTTGTACACCAATTGGAAATGAAGATTTTCCCATTAGATAAAGAATGACCAACATTTTTGGTCTAAGTATAGTTGTATCATTTGACATGGAGAAGGACTTTTATTTATTTCAAGTTTACATTTGGTTTAAGGACATATTATGGATTTCGTATTGACAGAGAGTATTGTAATCAACAACTCAACTTAGTCAACTTAGTTGCACTATTTTGCTGAATCTGGCAAAACATTGTTATTGATGTTGCTCTGTAGATGTTTTGTAGCTATGATTAACATCTGCCATCTACTAGTAAGAGAGATTATGCTTGTTAATACAAATTCCAATATTAAGAACACAGAGTGATACAATAAATAGATAACAAAAATATAAAATTAAATGGAAGGGGAGAGGGAGCGGGAAAGGGGAGGGTTGCGGGTGGGAGGGAAGTAATGGGAGGGGGGAAGCCAATTGTAACCCATAAGCTGTTCTTTGGAAATTTATATTCATTAAATAAAAGTTTAATAATAATAAAAATATAAAATTAAATTAGCAATATGCATATCTGCATGCTCTCAGAGAAATGGAATGTGGGCATAAATAGAAAGCTTATGGGCCCTTCTTTTAAGAATGAGTTTATGCAACTGACACTGTGGTGTAGTGGGTAAAGCCACTGTCTGCAGTGCTGGCATCCCTTGTGGGTGCCAGTTCAAGTTCCAGCTGCTCTACTTTTGATCCAGCTCTCTGCTGTGGCCTGGCAAAGCAATAGAAGATGGTCCAAGTCCTTGGGACCCCATACCCATGTGGGAGGCCTGGAAGAAGCTCCTGTTTCCTGGCTTCCGAATGGCACAAATCTGGTCATTTTGGCCATCTACAGAGTGAACCAGTGGGTAGAAGACCTCTCACTCACTCTCTCTCTCTCTCTCTCTCTCTCTCTCTCTCTCCCTTTCTCTCTCTTCCTCTATGCCTTTCTGTAACTCTGTCTTTCAAATAAATAAATTAATCTTTTAATTAGTTTACTATTCATTTAATTAAATATTTGTACTCAGTATAATGTAAATAAGCTTTTAATAATGCATTCTAGGCTGTTGCTAGAACATTGCTGTTTTAGCCTCCTGTAGGAAAGGACCATCATTTTCCTCATTGCATTGTAGATTGATGTTTTGTAACATTTAATATTAAGTAAAATGTAAATTAATTACTAGAAAAATGAAATTCTGAAAGGACTGAAAATACATAATCCTGCTTTTTCATTTTAAATAAAATACTCCTATAAAATTAATCATTCCTTCTCATGATAAATGCCATATTTTATTTTAAAATATCCACAACCTTTATGTTTTGTTGCTGTCTTTGAATATATAACAACTACCCATACAGATTTAATGTAATTTTTATGGGCTATTTTTAGGAAACTTCTCTTATCTCCTGGCATTTGTAATGTTTCTAACAAAGTACTCATTCTTTCTCACAGTAATGACAGCGTATTGATTTTCATTTCATAATATTTGCAGCACATTTGAACTTTTTGTTCCTTGACTTTCTACATACCACCTATATGTGTCTTTAACATCCTAGTTTAAGTCAATATTTGCCTGGTGGGATGGAGGCCATTTTGCTTTGTTTTTTTTTGTCTTTTTTTTATTAAACTATTATTTAATGAATATAAATTTCCAAAGTATAGCTTATGGGTTACAATGGCTTCCCCCCTCCCATAACTTCCCTCCCACCTGAAACCCTCCCCTTTCCCGCTCCCTTTCCCCTTCCATTCATGTAAAGATTCATTTTCAATTCTCTTTGTATACAGAAGATCAGTTTAGTATATATTAGGTAAAGATTTCAACATTTTGCCCATATAGCAACATAAAGTGAAAAAATTACCATTGGATTACTAATTATAGCATTAAATAGCAATGTACAGCACATTAAAGACAGAGATCCTGCATAATTTTTTTTCAAAATAATTAATTTTCTATGCCACTTCCATTTTAACACCAGGTTGTTTTTTTTTTCATTTCCAATTCTCTTTATATACAGAAGATCACTTCAGTATATAATTAGTAAAGACCTCATCAGTTTGTGCCCGCACAGAAACGCAAAGTATAAAAATACTGTTTCAGTACTAGTTATAGCATCACTTCGCTTTAGACGACACATTAGGGACAGATCCCACATGGGGTGTAAGTACACAGTGACTCCTTTTGCTGATTTAACAATTTGACACTCCTGTTCATGGCGTCAGTAATCTCCCTAGGCTCTAGTCATGAGTTGCCATGGCTATGGAAGCCTTTAGAGTTCGCTGACTTTGATCTTATTCCGATAGGGTCATAGTCAAAGTGGAAGTTCTCTCCTCCCTTCGGAGAAGGGTACCTCCTTCTTTGATGGCCCCGTTCTTTCCACTGGGATCTCACTCACAGAGATCATTCATTTAGGTCTTATTTTTTCCATGATATCTTGGCTTTCCATGCCTGCTAACTCTCATGGGCTCTTCCGCCAGATCCGAATGCCTTGAGGGCTGATTCTGAGGCCAGAGTGTTGTTTAGGACATCTGCCATTCTATGAGTCTGCTGTGTATCCCACTTCCCATGTTGGATCTTTCTCTCCCTTTTTAATTCTATCAGTTAGTATTAGCAGATACTTGTCTTGTTTGTGTGATCTCTTTGACTCTTAGACCTATCAGAGCTATCAATTGTGAGCTGAAATTGATCACTTGGACTAGTGCAATGGCATTGGTACATGCCATCTTGATGGGATTGTGTTGGAATCCCCTGGCACATTTCTAACTCCACCATTTGGGGCCAGTCCGATTGAGCATGTTCCAAATTGTTCATCTCCTCCCTCTCTTTTTCCACTCTTAGATTTAACAGGGATCACTTTTCAGTTAAAATTTAAACACCTAAGAATAATTGTGTGTTAATTACTGAGTTCAACCAATAGTACTAGATCAACAACAACAACAACAACAACAAATACTAAAAAGGATAAAGTATTACATTGTACATCTAAAGTCAGGACAGGAGCTGATCAGGTCATTGTTGCTTATAGTGTCCATTTCACTTCCACATGATTCCCCTTTGGCGCTCAGTTGTCACCGATCAGGGAAAACAAATGATATTTGTCTCTTTGGGACTGGCTTAATTCACTCAGAATGATGTTTTCCAGATTGCTCCATCTTGTTGCAAATGACTGAGTTTCGTTGTTTCTTACTGCTGTATAGTATTCTATGGAGTACATGTCCCATAATTTCTTTATCCAGTCTACTGTTGATGGGCATTTGGGTTGGTTCCAGGTCTTAGCTATTGTGAATTGAGCTGCAATAAACATTAATGTGCAGATGCATTTTTTATTTGCCAAATTAATTTCCTTTGGGTAAATTCCAAGGAGTGAGATGGCTGGGTTGTATGGTAGGGTTATGTTCAGGTTTCTGAGGAATCTCCAGACAGATTCCATAGTGGCTTAACCAGTTTGCATTCCGACCAACAGTGGGTTAGTGTCCCTTTTACCCCACATCCTCTCCAGCATCTGTTGTTGGTAGATTTCTGAATGTGAGCCATTCTCACCGGGGTGAGATGGAACCTCATTGTGGTTTTGATTTGCATTTCTCTGATTGCTAGTGATCTTGAACATTTTTTCATGTGTCTGTTGGCCATTCGGATTTCCTCTTTTGAAAAATGTCTATTGAGGTCCTTGGCCCATCTCTTAAGTGGGTTGTTTGTTCTGTTGTTGTGGATTTTCTTGATTTCTTTGTAGATTCTGGTTATCAATCCTTTATCTGTAGTATAGTTCGTGAATATTTTTTCCCATTCTGTTGGTTGCCTCTTCACTTTCCTGACTGTTTCTTTTGAAGTACAGAAACTTCTCAATTTGATGCAATCCCAAATGTTAATTTTGGTTTTGACTGCCTGTGCTGTTGGAGTATTTTCCAGGAAGTCTTTGCCTGTGCCCATATCTTGCAGGGTTTCTCCAATGCTCTCTAATAATTTGATGGTTTCGGGTTGTAGGTTTAAGTCTTTAATCCATGTTGAGTGAATTTTTGTGTAAGGTGATAGGTATGGGTCTTGCTTCAAGCATCTGCACGGGAAATCCAATTTTCCCAGCACCATTTTTTGAATAGGCTGTCATTATTCCAGGGATTAGATTTGGATCTTTGGTCAAATATAAGTTGGCTGTAGATGTTTGGATTGATTTCTGGTGTTTCTATTCTGTTCCATTGGTCTATCCATCTATTTCTGTACCAGTACCATGCTGTTTTGATAACAACTGCCCTGTAGTATGTCCTGAAATCAGGTATTGTGATGCCTCCAGCTTTGTTTTTGTTGTACAGGATTGCTTTGGCTATTCGAGGTCTTCTGTGTCTCCATATGAATTTCAGCATCATTTTTTCCAGATCTGAGAAGAAGGTCTTCGGGATCTTGATGGGTATTGCGTTGAATGTATAAATTGCTTTTGGGAGAATAGACATTTTGATGATATTGATTCTTCCAATCCATGAGCATGGAAGATTTCTCCATTTTTTGGTATCCTCTTCTATTTCTTTCTGTAAGGTTTTGTAGTTTTCATCGTAGAGATCTTTAACGTCTTTGGTTAAGTTTATTCCAAGGTATTTGATTGTTTTTGTAGCTATTGTGAATGGGATTGATTTTAGAAGTTCTTCCTCAGCCGTGGCATTGCCTGTGTATACAAAGGCTGTTGATTTTTGTGCATTGATTTTATATCCTGCTACTTTGCCAAACTCTTTGATGAGTTCCAGCAGTCTCTTAGTAGAGTTCTTTGGGTCCCCTAAATAAAGAATCATATCATCTGCAAAGAGGGGTAGTTTGAGTTCATCCTTCCCGATTTGTATCCCTTTAATTTCTTTTTCTTGCCTAATAGCTCTGGCCAAAACTTCCAGAACTATATTGAATAGCAGTGGTGAGAGAGGGCATCCCTGTCTGGTACCAGATTTCAGTGGAAATGCTTCCAACTTTTCCCCATTCAATAGGATGTTGGCCGTGGGTTTTTCATATATTGCTTTGATTGTATTAAAGAATGTTCCTTCCATACCCAGTTTGCTTAGAGTTTTCATCATGAAAGGGTGTTGTATTTTATCAAATGCTTTCTCTGCGTCTATTGAGAGAATCATATGGCTTTTCTTCTGCAGTCTGTTAATGTAGTGTATTACGTTGATTGTTTTGCGAATGTTGAAACATCCCTGCATACCGGGGATGAATCCCACTTGGTCTGGGTGGATGATCTTTCTGATGTGTTGTTGCATTCTATTGGCCAGAATTTTATTGAGTATTTTTGCATCTATGTTCATCAGGGATATTGGTCTGTAATTCTCTTTCAATGTTGCATCTCTTTCTGGCTTAGGAATTAAGGTGATGGTGGCTTCATAGAAAGAATTTAGGAGGATTCCCTCTTTTTTGATTGCTCTGAATAGTTTGAGAAGAATTGGAGTTAGTTCTTCTCTAAATGTCTGGTAGAACTCAGCAGTGAATCCATCTGGCCCTGGGCTTTTCTTTGTTGGGAGGGCCTTTATTACTGTTTCAATTTCTGTGTCAGTTATGGGTCTGTTTAGGTTTTCTATGTCTTCCTGGCTCAATTTAGGGAGGTTGTATGTGTCCAAGATTCTGTCCATTTCTGATAGATTTCCCTGTTTGCTGGCATACAAGTCCTTGTAGTAATTTCTGATGATTCTTTTTATTTCTGCGGCGTCTGTTGTTACGTTTCCCATTTCATCTCTGATCCTATTGATTTGGGTCTTTTCTTTTTTTAGTTAGTTGGGCCAATGGGGTGTCAATTTTGTTTATTTTTTCAAAAAACCAGCTCCTTCTTTGGCTGATTTTTTGTAATGTTTTTTTTTATTCAATCCTGTTGATTTCTTCTTTGATTTTAATTATTTCCCTTCTTCTACTGGGTTTGGGTTTGGTTTGCTGCAGATTTTCTAGATCCTTGAGATGACTTGAAAGCTCATCTATTTGGTGCCTTTCCAATGTCTTGATGTAGGCACCTATTGATATAAACTTTCCTCTTAACACTGCTTTTGTTGTATCCCATAGGTTTTGGTATGTTGTGCTGTTATCCTCATTTACTTCCAGAAAATTTTTGATTTCTCTTTTAATTTCTTCTATGACCATTGTTCATTCAGGAGCATGTTGTTCAATCTGCATGTGTTTTCACCTGCTCTAGGGATTCCTGAGTTGCCAATTTCCAATTTCATTCCTTTGTGGTCTGAGAAGCTGCATGGTATGATTCTAATTCTTTTGAATTTGCTGAGACTTGCTTTATGGCCTAGTATGTGGTCAATCCTAGAGAAGGTTCCATGTACTTCTGAGAAGAATGTAAAGTCCTTAGATGTAGAATGAAATGTTCTGTAGATATCTGTTAGATCCATTTGGGCTATAGTGTCATTTAAATCTGCTGTCTCCTTGATGATCTTCTGTTCTGTTGATCTGTCTATCTGTGAGAGTGGAGTATTGAAGTCCCCCAGTACTATTGTATTGGTGTCTAAGTCTGCCTTTAAGTCCCTTAACAAGTCTTTTAAATAAACCGTTGCCCTGTAATTAGGTGCATATACATTGATAATCGTTATATCTTTCTGTTGAATGGATCCCTTAATCATTATATAGTGCCCCTCTTTGTCTCTCCTAACAGTTTTTGTGGTAAAGTTTATGTTGTCCGATATTAAGATGGCTACGCCCGCTCTCTTTTCATTTCTGTTGGCATGGTGTATCTTTTTCCAGCCTTTCACTCTCAGCCTGTATGGATCATTGTTGGATAGATGGGTTTCTTGTAAACAGCAAAAGGATGGGTTTTGTTCCTTAACCCAATCAGCCAATCGGTGTCTTTTAACTGGACAGTTCAAGCCATTAACATTCCATGTGACTATTGAGAAGGAGTAACTTTGCCCTGCCATTAGCCAAAGAGACTTTCTAATATATGGTTTGAGATTCCTGTGATCTTTTGGTGTGAGGTTTCCTACCTTTACCTTCTTTCATATTGGTGACCGTGTTCCTGTGTTTCTGTATGTAACACATCTTTAAGCATCTTTTGCAGGGCTGGATGAGTGGCGACAAATTCTTTCAATTTCTGTTTGTTGTGAAAGGTCTTTATTTCACCTTCATTCATAAATGAGAGCTTTGCAGGATATAATATTCTGGGCTGGCAGTTTTTCTCTCTTAGCACCTGGGCTATGTCTCGCCATTCTCTCCTAGCTTGTAGGGTTTCTGAAGAGAATTCAGCTGTGAGTCTAATTGGAGATCATCTGAGAGTATCTGGCGTTTCTCTCTTGCACATTTTAGGATCTTTTCTTTGTGTTTCACTGTGGTGAGTTTGATTACGACGTGTCGTGGTGAGAATCTCTTTTGGTCATGTTTATTAGGGGTTCTATGAGCTTCCTGTATTAGGATGCCTCTGTCCTTCTCCAAACCTGGGAAATTTTCTGCTAGTATCTCACTAAAAAGGCCTTCTAATCCTTTCTCTCTCTCCATGCCTTCAGGTACTCCTAGAACCCGAATGTTGGGTTTTTTAAGAGTATCCTGTAGATTCCTTACAGTATTTTTTAGATTTCTGATTTCTTCTTCTTTTCTTTGATTTGATTGTTTCCTTTCCTGTTCTCTGTCTTCTAAGTCTGATATTCTCTCTTCTGCTTGCCCATTCTGTTTTTAAGGCTCTCTAATGTGTTTGTCATTTGATCTATTGAATTCTTCATTCTCGTCACTATCACAGTTTCTTGTTCCACTAGTTGTTTCATTTCATTTTGATTCCTCCTTAATATTTCATTTTCACGAGAGAGATTTTCTATCTTGTCCATTAAAGATTTCTGTAGTTCAAGAATTTGTTTTTGAGAACTTCTTAATGTTCTTATCAATTTTTTGAGATCTGCTTCTTTCATTTCCTCTATCTCTTCATCTTCATAATCTTGCATTGGTGTGCCTTGTTCATTTGGGGGCATCATAGTGTCTTCCTTGCTCTGCAAAAAGTGAGTCTCCCAGATTGTTCTCTCCCTTGTTCCTTGCTGGATCTTTCTCTCTCTCTTTTTTTTTTGACTTTGTTGGGAAGTAATTCTGCACAGCTGAGTGGAATTGAGGGTAGTTGAAATCTGACCTCTGTGAGTATTCGTTTGATCTACCCCTGGGACCACACAAAGAGTTTATGCAGCCCTCAATGTGTTCTCAATTTCACCATAGACCCAAAGTTACTGAGTTTGTGTCCTTGTTGCTGCTTTATATATGTAAAATGGTGCTGCTCTTTGTTTTGCTCAAGTGGAGAGAGAGGCCTCTGCCTTTCCCCACCAATGTCTCGGGTTTCTGAGGCTTTTGTCCTACCTCTGGTTCCCGCGCTGGCGAGATTCTGCAGCTCGGCTCCCACAGCGGGGCTTCTACGTGGTGGGCTCCCTGTAGATCCTTTGTGTCACATCCACTACATCTGGAAGTGTTTCCTCTGCAGTTTTTTTTCTTGAGTCTTTTCCTGAGGCTACAGTAATTCCACTTTTATGAAACTAAATTTTCCCAGACTATCGTCGCACGTCCTCACTATCCGCCATCTTGGCTCTGCCCCCTCTGTTCTGGGAACTTTTATGTACAGTTTTTCAGAGCCATTTTAGGAAAATCTGATCATTACCCACTTCAAGGCATCAGATTTCATGGTAATTGTGAATCATTATGGAACCGTTCCATCACCTTTGAGTTTTTTTTTTTTTTAAATCTCAGTAGGTTAGATCCAAATACAGATATTTTACTGGTATTTTTATTTTTATTTTTTAACTTTTATGTAATAAATATAAATTGCCAAAGTACAGTCATTGAATTACAGTGGCCTTTTCCCCTCATAACCTCCCTCCCACCTGCAACCATCCCATCTCCTGATCCTGCTGAAGATCAATTTAGTATATACTAAGTTAATATTTCAACAGTTTTCACCCACCCAGAAACACAAAGTGTAAAGTACTATTTGAGTACTAGCTATATTGTTAATTCACATAGTACAGCACATTAAGGACCAAGATCCTACATGAGGAGTAAGTGCACAGTGACTCCTGTTGTTGATTTATGAATTTATACTCTTGTTTATGGCATCAGTAATTACCTGAGGCTTTTTTCATGAGTTGCCAAGGCTATGGAAGCCTTTTGAGTTTGCTAACTCTGATCTCATTTAGACAAGGCTATAGTCAAAGTGGAGGTTCTCTCCTCCCTTCAGAGAAAGGTACGTCCTTCTTTGATGGTCCATTTTTTCTGCTGGGATCTCACAGAGATCTTTCATTTAGGTCATTTTTTTTGCCCGAATGTCTTGGCTTTCCATGCCTGTGAAACTCTCATGGGCTTTTTAGCTGGATCTGAATGCCTTGATGGCTGATTCTGAGGCCAGAGTGCTGTTTAGGACATCTGCTATTCTATGAGTCTGCTGTGTATCCCATTTTCCGTGTTGGTTGGTACTGGTGTTTTTATTTTAGCAGGTGCTTTTTTATTTGATTAACCATTCCTAAAAAAAGCTTTTATTTATTTTTTCTTTTTATATTAACTATAATGGTATACTTTTAAAAATATTTTATTTATTTGAAAGGCAGAGATACAGGGTGAGAGGGAGACAGATAGTGAGAGTAAGAGTAAGAGAGAGAAAGAGAGAGAGAGGGAGAGAGAGAAGAAAGAAAAAGATATGGGCCCAGTGCAGTGGTGCAGTAGGTTAATCCTCCACCTGCTGTGCTGTCATCCCATATAGGCACCAGTTCTAGTCCTGTCCATTCCTCTTCCTGTCCAGCTCTCTGCTGTCGCCTGGGATAGCAGTGAAGGATGGCCCAGGTTCCTGGGCCCCAGCACCCACATGGGAGACCAGGAGGAAGCTCCTGGCTCCTGGCTTTGGATTGGCACAGCTCCAGCCATTGTGACCATTTGGGGAGTGTTTCAACGGAAGGAAGACCTTTCTCTCTGTTTCTCTCTCTCTCACTGTCTGTAACTCTACCTGTCAAATAAATAAATAAAATATTAAAAAACAGAAAGAGAAAGATCTTCCATCCTGGTTCACTCCTCAAATGCCGGCCATGGCTATGGCCAAGCCAGGTTGAATCCACAGCCCAGAGAACTTTTCCATGTCATCCACATGGATACAAGGGCCAAGGAATTGGTCCATCAGCTAGTGTTTTCCCAGTAGGGGAAGCTAGATCAGAAGAGGAGCAACCAGGACTTGAATTGGTACCCATTTGGGATGCCAGCACTGTGGACAGTGACTTTATCCATTATGTCACAATGCCAGCCTCAATAGTCTAGTTTTCAAAAGTGTCTTTTTCTTCATTCTACTAAATTTCATTGCTACTAAAAACTATTCATTTTTTCATACTAATCATAATATACTTTATTTCACAACATCCTATTTATTTGCTTTTGCATTTGAGTTCATTGCTTACACCTATATATCTCTTTAACTTTATATTGTAAGCCAGTCCTAGTACTGTGAATGCATGGTCATCATGGTTGGCCTTTTCTTTATGAAATTATCAATTCCATCCAAATACTAAAGTTCTTGCTGGCAATCATCATGGACACACATTTTCAGAGACAGCCTAGATTCATCTGAAAATTCTGATAATTCATTCTTGTGGTTAGCGAATGTTTACCGTTTCTGATTTTCGAGATTCTTATCTTCAATTTTGAAAGTTTCAATAGAATAATTCTAAATGAATATTTTCTTTAGAATAGTTGTGGTTATAAAATCAAGTTATTGTGGTAAGTTATATGATCTTAGAGTTATATTTGCCAAAATATTTTTATTTCCTTTTTTCAATGTACTTGTATTGATCTACTTTGTTTTATCATCTCATATCTCCTTCTTGAGCAATTACTGTTTCAATTTTCCTCTCAGAGTAATGACAAATGAATTTTGTTTCATTTTAAATTTTTATTACTATAGAGAGAAGTTTTCATGTGGTTTATAGATACAATTCAAGAAATATGATCACACTTTTCTCCCTTCCTCAATCCACCTCAATAGTATAAAGCACTATTTGAATACTAGTTTTACCATTAATTTGCATAGTATAAACCATTAAAAACAGAGATCCTACATAGGGAGTAAGTGCACAGTGACTCTTGTTGTTGATTTAACAATTGCCACTCTTATTTATGATGTCAGTAATCACAAGAGCCTCTTGTCATGAGCTGCCAAAGATATGGAAGCCTCTTGAGTTCAAATTCTGACCTTATTTAGGTAAGACCATAATCAAAGTGGAAGTTCTCTCTTCCCTTTGGAGAAAGATGCCTGTTTCTTTGATGGCCTGTTCTCTCTGCTGGGATCTCACTCACAGAGATCTTCTATATAGGTCATTTTTTTTTTGCCACAGTGTCTTGGCTTTCCATGCCTGAAAAACTATCATGGGCTTTTTAGACAGATTTGAATGCCTTAAGGGCTGATTCTGAGGCCAGAGTGCTGTTTAGGGCATTTGCAATGATATGAGTCTGCTGTGTATTCCACATCCCATGTTGGGTCATTCTCTCCCTTTTAATTCTATCACAGACACTGGTCTTATCTATGTGTTCCCTTTGACACTTATTACTATCTATATGATCAATTATAAACTTAAATTGATCACTTTCACTAGTAACACTGCATTGGTATCTTCCAACTTAATGGGATTTGAAGTCCCATGGCATGCCTTTAGCTCTAATTAGGGGTAAGTGAGCATGTGCCAAGCTGTACAACTTCTTCCTCTCTTATTCCCACTCTATTTTTTATTTATTTTATCATTTTTTAACAGGCAGAGTGGACAATGAGAGAGAGAGAGAGAGAGACAGAAAGAAAGGTCTTCCATTTCCATTGGTTCACCCCCAATGTCCGCTGGTTCACCTCCCTCTGCAGCCGGCATGCTGAGGCTGGTGCACCACACTGATCTGAAGCCAGCAGCCAGGTGCTTCCTCCTGGTCTCCCATGCAGGCGCAGGGCCCAAGCACTTGGGCCATCCTCCACTGCAATCCTGGGCCACAGCAGAGAGCTGGACTGGAAGATGAGCAACCAGCACAGAATCCGGCACCTCAACTGGGACTAGAACCCAGGGTGCTGGCGCCACAGGTGGAAGATTAGCCTATTGAGCCACGGCACCGGCCCCCACTCTATTTTTTTAACAGCTATCAATTTTCAATTAACTTTAACCACCTAAGAATAATTGTGTATTAATTAAAGAGTTCAGCCAATGGTAATAATTAGAAAAAGAAAATACTAAAAAGAATAAAGAGTAACCTGTTCCTCGACAGTCAAAACAAGGGATGATACAATCGTTGTTTCTCATAGTATCAGTTTCACTTCTACAGCTTTCCTTTTAGGTGCTCAGTTAGTTGTCACACATAAGGGAGAGCACATGATATCTGTCCCTTTGGGACTGGCTTAATTCAGCATGATGCTTTCCAGATTCCTCCATTTTGTTGCAAATGATTGGATTTCATTTTTTCCACTGTGTAATATTCTATAGAGTATATATCCCATTATTTCTTTATCCAATCTTCTGTTGATGGACATTTAGGTTGATTCCAGGTCTTAGCTATTGTGAATTGAGCTGCAATAAACATTAATGTTCAGATGGCTTTTTTGTTTGCTAATTTAATTCCCCTTAGGTAAATTCCAAAATGTGGGATGGCGTGTTGTGTGGTAGTTCTAAATTCAGGTTTGTGAGGAATCTCCAAACTGTATTCCACAGTGGCTTTGCCAGTTTTCAATCCCACCAACAGTGTATTAATGTGCCTTTTCCCCACATCCTTACCAGCACCTGTTGTTAGTTGATTTCTGTATGTAAGCCATTTGAACCGGGGTGAGGTGAAACTTATTATGGTTTTGATTTGCATTTTACTAATGGCTAGTGACCCTGAAAATTTTTTCATTTGTCTGTTGCCCATTTGGATTTCCTCTTTTGAAAAAAATGTCTATTTAGGTCTTTGGCCCATCTCTTAAGTGGGTTGTTTCTTTTGTTGTCTCAAATTTTCTTGATAACTTTGTAGATTCTGGTTATTATATATTTATTTATTTATTTATTTGACAGATAGAGTTAGACAGTGAGAGAGACAGAGAGACAGAGAGAAAGTTCTTCTTTCTGTTGGTTCAGCCCCCAAATGGCTGCTATGGCCAGAGCTACACCGATCCAAAGCCAGGAGCCAGGTACTTATTCCTGGTCTCCCATGCAGGTGCAGGGGCCCAAGCACTTGGGCCATTCTCAAATGCCTTCCTGGGCCACCGCACAGTTGGACTGGAAGAGGAGCAACTGGGACTAGAACTGGGCACCCATATGGTATGCCAGCACCATAGGCAGAGGATTAACCTAGTGAGACATGGTGCTTGCCCTTTAGATTCTGGTTATTAATCCTTTATCAGTTGCATAATTTGCAAATATTTTTCCCCTTTCTGTTGTTTGCCTCTTCACTTTCCTCACTGTTTCTTTTACAGTACAGAAACTTCTTAATTTGATGTAATGCCAATTGTTAATTTTGTCTTTGACTGCTTGTGCCTCTGGGATATATTTTTTTTGACAGGCAGAGTGGACAGTGAGAGAGACAGAGACAGAAAGAAAGGTCTTCCTTTGCCATTGGTTCACCCCTCAATGGCTGCTGCGGCTGGCGCACTGTGGCTGGCACACCATGCTGATCTGAAGGCAGGAGCTAGGTGCTTCTCCTGGTCTCTCATGCAGGTGCAAGGCCAAAGCACTTGGGCTATCCTCCACTGCACTCCCTGGCCACAGCAGAGAGCTGGCCTGGAAGAGGGGCAACCGGGACAGAATCCGGCACACTGACTGGGACTAGAACCTGGGGTGCCAGCGCTGCAGGCAGAGGGTTAGCCTATTGAGCCACAGCACCAGCCCTGGGATGTTTTTAAATAAGTCTTTGCCTGTGCCTATATCTTGAAGAGTTTCTTCTATATTCTCTAATAATTTGATGGTGCTGGGTCATAGATTTGGATCTTTAATCCATGTTGAGTGGATTTTTGTGTAAGATGTAAGTTAGGAGTCTTGTTTCATAATTCTGCATGTTGAAATCCAGATTTCCCAGCACCACCGGCTGAGAAAATTTTTCTTTCTCCAGGAATTGCTTTAGATCCTGGATCAATGATAAGTTGGTTATAGATGTTTTGATTGATTTCTGGTGTTTCCATTCTGTTCCACTGGTCTACCCTTTTGTTTCTGTACCAGTATCATGCTGTTTTGGTTATAACTGCCCTGTGGTATGTCTTGAAATCTGGCATTGTGATGCGTCCTGCTCTATTGGTTGTACAAGATTTCTTTAGTTATTTGAGGTCTCCTGTGCCTCCATATGAATTTCACTGTCATTTTTTTCCAGATCTGAGAAAAATGTCTTTGGCATTTTGATTGGTATCACATTGAAATTACAAAGTGCTTTTGGGAGAATGGACATTTCAATGATATTGATTCTTCCAATCCATGAACATGGAATATTTTTCCAGTTTTTTTTTATTTCCTTCTTTTTCTTTTTTAAAGTTTTATAAGTCTAATCATAGAGGTCTTTAACATCTTTGGTTAAGTTCATTCCAAGATATTTGATTTTTTATAGCTATTCTGAATGGGATTGATTTTAGAAGTTTCTTTTCAGCTGTGGCATTGTCTGTGTATACAAAGGTTGTTGATTTTTGTGCATTGATTTTATGTCTTACTACTTTGGCAAACTCTTCTACAAGTTACAATATGAAGAATCATATCATCTGCAAAAGGGATAGTTTGACTTCCTCCTTCCTAATTTGTATAACTTTAATTTCTTTTTCTTGCCCAATGGCTCTGGCTAAGACTTCCAGGACTATATTGATAGCAATGGTGAGAGTGGGCATCCCTTTCTGGTACTGGATCTCAGTGGAAATGCTTCCAACTTTTCCCCATTCAATATAATGCTGGCCATGGGTTTGCCATAAATCACCTTGATTGTGTTGATGAATGTTCCTTAAAAACTGAATTTGCTTAGGGTTTTCATCATGAAAGGGTGTTGTATTTTATCAAATGCTTTCTTTGTATCTATTGAGATAATCATATGGTTTATCCTCTGTATTTTTTTATATTTTTAAAATTTTTTTGACAGGCAGAGTGGACAGTGAGAGAGACAAAGAGAAAGGTCTTCCTTTTCCATTGGTTCACCCTCCAATGGCCACTGTGGCTGGCATGCTGCAGCTGGCACACCACACTGATCCAAAGCCAGGAGCCAGGTGCTTCTCCTGGTCTCCCATGTGGGTGCAGGGCCCAAGCACTTGAGCCATCCTCCACTGCACTCCCAGGCCACAGCAGAGAGCTGGACTGGAAGAGGAGCAACCAGGCCTAGAACCTGGTGTGCCAGTGCTGCAGGGGGAGGATTACCCTATTGAGCTTCAGCGCTGGCCAATCCTCTGCATTTTGTTAATGTGTTGTATCACATTGATTGATTTGTGAATGTTGAACCACCCCTGCCTAAGAGGGGTAAATCCCACTTGGTCTGGGTGGATGATCTTTCTGATGTGTTGTTGAATTCTATTGGCCAGAATTTTATTGAGGATCTTTTTGTCTATGTTCATTAGGTAAATTGATTTCTATTTTTTTTCTCCTCCATATTTTTTTTTGACAGGCAGAGTGGACAGTGAGAGAGAGAGACAGAGAGAAAGGTCTTCCTTTGCCGTTGGTTCACCCTCCAATGGCCGCCGCGGTAGCGTGCTGCGGCCGGCGCACCGCGCTGTTCCGATGGCGGGAGCCAGGTGCTTCTCCTGGTCTCCCATGGGGTGCAGGACCCAAGGACTTGGGCCATCCTCCACTTCACTCCCTAGCCACAGCAGAGAGCTGGCCTGGAAGAGGGGCAACCGGGACAGGATCGGTGCCCCAACCGGGACTAGAACCTGGTGTGCCGGCGCCGCAAGGTGGAGGATTAGCCTGTTGAGCCACGGCGCCGGCCTCTCCTCCATCTTTTTCTGGTTTAGAAATTAATGTGATGCTGGCTTCATAGAAAGAATTTGAGAGGATCCCTTCTCTTTCAATTGTTTTGAATAGTTTGAGAAAAGTTGGTATTAGTTATTCTTTAAATGTCTGGTAAAATTCAGCAGTGAATCCATGCAGTCCTGGGCTTTTCTTTGTTGGGAGGTTCTGACTTGGTTAATGGGTCTGTTTAGGTTTTCTCTGTCTTCATTGTTGAATTTAGGTAAGTTGTATGTGTCCAGGAATCTCCATTTCTGATAGATTTCCCAGTTAGTTGGCATACAAGTCTTTGTAGTAACTTCTGATACCTCTTTTTATTTCTGTGGTGTCTGTTGTTATATACCCTTTTTCTTTTTTTTTCTTTCTTTTTTTACAGGTAGAGTGGACAGTGAGAGAGAGAGACAGAGAGAAAGGTCTTCCTTTGCCATTGGTTCACCCTCCAATGGCCACCGCGGCCAGCACACCATGCTGATCCGAAGGCAGGAGCCAGGTGCTTCTCCTG
Organism: Lepus europaeus; assembly: GCF_033115175.1. Lineage (NCBI taxonomy): Eukaryota > Metazoa > Chordata > Mammalia > Lagomorpha > Leporidae > Lepus > Lepus europaeus. Next base: position 9,246,062 of record NW_026909276.1, on the reverse strand, counting down.
GTCTCCCATGGGGTGCAGGGCCCAAGCACTTGGGCCATCCTCCACTGTACTCCTGGGCCATAGCAGAGAGCTGGCCTGGAAGAGGGGCAACTGGGACAGAATCTGGCACCCTGACCGGGACTAGAACTCAGTGTGCCAGCACCGCTAGGTGGAGGATTAGCCTGTTAAGCCACGGCACCGGCCATATACCCTTTTTCATCTTTAATTTTATTGATTGGTGTCTTCTCTCTCCTTTTTGTTTATTTGGGTTAATGGTGTGTTAATTTTTTTTAAATCAGCTCTTTGTTTTGCTGATCTTTTGTTAATTTTTATTTGGATTCAAATTTGTGATTTCTTCTCTAATTTTAATTATTTCTCTTCTCCTAGTTTTGGGTTTGGTTTGCTGTAGTTTTTCTAATTCTTGAGATGCATTGATAACTCATTTATGTGGTGCATTTCCAATTTCTTTATGCATGCACCTATTGCTATAAACTTTCCTCTTAACACTGCTTTTGCTGTAGCCCATAAGTTTTCATGTGTTGTTATCTTCATTTGCTTCCAGAAAGTTTTTTATCTCTCTTTTGATTTCTTCTCTGACCCAATGTTCATTCAGGAGCATGTTGTTCAGTCTCCATGTGTTTGCATGTGCTCTAGGGATTCCTCAGTTGCTAATTTCTGGCTTTATTCCACTGTGGTCTGAGAGGATGCATGGTATGATTTCAATTCTTTTGAATTTGCTGAGGCTTTCTTTATGGCCTAGTATGTGGTCAATCCTAGAGAAAGTCTCATGCACTGTTGAGAAGAATGTGTATTCTTTAAGTATAGGATGAAAAGTTCTGTAGATATCCTTTTGGTCTATGGTGTCTATTAAATCTGCTGTTTCCTTGTTGATTTACTGTCTGGTTGATCTGTCTATTGCAGAAAGTGTAGTTGAAGTCCCCCTGTTTTGCTGTGGAAAATTTTTTCTCTCTCTGTCTCTCTTAATCAGAAGGGAAGTAATTCTGCTCAGCTTAGCTCTTCTTGTCGATGACAATCAGTGACTGAGCACTAGCCCCAGTGGGTATAATATTCATCTGTTCTAGGACCACACAAAGGATGTGTGCAGTCTTCAGTGTAAGTTCAGATTCTCCTGCAATGTCTCTTACCGGGTAGCCAGGGCTGCCCGAGCTTGGGACATCTCTCACCAACACTACTCACAGTCTCAGCCACACCATGAGTTCTACCCTCAGTTTTTTGTTTTTTGTTTCTTTTTTTTTTTTTGGTTTGTTTTTGTTTTTTGACAGTCCAAGTTCAGAAGCTCCACACATTCACTAGGTCTTAGTCTCCTGTTATTACTTCCCACCAGAGTCAGGTTTCTCTGATCAGCTGATTGTTTTGTGCAGACACAAGCTGGCACAGCTGTTACATATGTCCAAAATGGGGCCCACTTTATCAGCTCATATACCTTTGTGAGATGATTGGATAGAGAGAATCGTGTCCATACTATCTCTTTTGTTTTTTTTCTCCTCTAGTTAGACTGGTGTATTTTCCCATATGGGGCTTCAAGCCTCATTCCTACTAGGCTCTGCATGCCACTTTTTCTCAAGTGTCTGGGGCTACTCCAGTCTCATCTCACCTCACTTTCCAGTGCTGGTGCAGAGGTTCTCTGCTCCTGGGATCCCAAGCCATGGGTGCCCACACCCTCCACATAGGTCCACTGTGTCCCTCCAATTTTTTAATAGCTTCCTCTGCCATTTTTCCCCTAACTTTTCCCTGAGACTAGACTATTTCCACTTTTATTAAACTATCTTTTCTTGGACTAAATAAGTAACCTCCCTCCCTGTTTGCCATCTTTAACCCCATTATATATGCTTAATTTATATTTCCTGGGAAAGATGTCATTAATTTTCCCCTTTCAATGCAATTATAATGGACTACTTTTATCACCTTGTCCAACATTGGTTTTTTAGCCCTTATTCCTTTTATTAAAGTTTTATTTATTTCAAAATTAGAGTTATTGATAAGGAAGGAGGAAAAGGGAAGTGGGAGAAGGAGAGAGGGAGGAGAGAGAGAGAGAGAGAGAGAGAGAGAGAATTTTCCATCTTCTGTCTGCTGGTTCACCACCCAGTTGTCTGCAGCAGCCAAGGCTGACCCAAGCTGAAAGCTAGGAGTTTTATCTGAGTTTCCCAGATGAGTGGCAAAGGCCCAAACCCTTAGGCCATATTCCACTGCTTTTCCCAGGTACTTAGCAGGGAGTTGGATCAGATGTGGATTATCTGGTGCCCATAGAGGATACTGTCTTGAACCATTAAATCAATAACTCAACCCTTACTGTTGCTTAACAAATTGCTTATTTCTCTCACAGTGATCACAATCTATAGTTTATTACATTTGCATCTCCTACCATTTTTTGTTTCTGTTTTGACAATATATCTACCATGATTGTGTGTCCTCAGTACTTAGATGCCAGACCCTGCTACGTTATCTTTTTCAGTGTGATGTTATCAACCCTGTGAAATTGTAACTTTACCACATTCTTTATGTGAACATTATTTTCAGAAAAAATTTAAGGCAAGATTTGGCCATTATCCTTTTATAGGTTACATTTCACAGATTTTGTTGATGTTTCTGGTGATCTAAATTTAGCTTTTATTTTTGAACAGGTGTGGCATATATTTTCGTAGTCATATTTTTTTAATTTTTAAAGATTTATTTTATAGGCAAAGAAAGATGGAGCTGTAAAATTCTATATGTTTTTTCACCCACATAATTTCCCCAGCAACTGGAGCTAAGAAATCCTAAGCCATCAGCCAGAAGCTCCATCTGAGATGTTCATGTAGATGGCAGGAAACCAATTATATAGGCCATCATTTTCTTTTTTTATCTTTTATTTAATGAATATAAATTTCCAAAGTACAGCTTATGGATTACAATGGCTTCCCCCCTCCCATAACTTCCCTCCCACCCGCAACCCTCCCCTTTCCCGCTCCCTCTCCCCTTCCATTCACATCAAGATTCATTTTCAATTCTCTTTATATACAGAAAATCAGTTTAGTATATATAAAGATTTCAACAGTTTGCCCTCACATAGCAACACAAAGTGAAAAAATACTGTTGGAGTACTAGTTATAGCATTAAATAACAGTGTACAACACATTAATGACAGAGATCCTACATGATATTTTTTTAAAAAATGATTAATTTTCTATGTAATTTCCAATTTAACACCAAGGTTTTTTTTTTTTTCATTTTCAATTATCTTTATATACAGGAGATCGATTCAGTATATACTAAGTAAAGATTTCATCAGTTTGCACCCACACATAACCACAAAGTGTAAAAATACTGTTTCAGTACTAGCTATATCATTACTTCACATTGGACAACCTATTAAGGACAGATCCCACATGGGATGTAAGTACACAGTGACTCCTGATATTGATTTAACAATTTAACACTCTTGTTTATGGCGTCAGTAATCTCCCTAGGCTCTAGTCATGAGTTGCCAGGGCTATGGAAGCCTTTAGGGTTCACTGACTTTGATCTTATTCTGACAGGGTCATAGTTAAAGTGGAAGTTCTCTCCTCCCTTCAGAGAAAGGTACCTCCTACCTTGATGGCCCCGTTCATTCCACTGGGATCATACTCACTGAGATCCTTCATTTAGGTCGTCTCCTTCTTTTTTTTTTTTAGAGTGTCTTGGCTTTCCATGCCTAAAATACTCTCATAGGCTCTTCAGCCAGATCCAAACACTTTAAGGGCTGATTCTGAGGCCAGAGTGCTATTTAGGACATCTGCCATTCTATGAGTCTGCTATGTATCCCGCTTCCCATGTTGGATCATTCTCTCCCTTTTTGATTCTATCATTTAGTATTAGCAGACACTTATCTTGTTTGTGTGATCCCTTTGACTCTTACATCTATCAGTGTGATCAATTGTGAACTGAAATTTATCACCTGGACTAGTGATATGGCATTGGTACATGCCACCTTGATGGGATTGTATTGGAATCCCCTGGCAGGATTCTAACTCCACCATTTGGGGCAAGTCCGATTGAGCATGTCCCCAATTGTACATCTCCTCCCTCTCTTTTTCTCATTCTTATATTTAACTGGGATCACTTTTCAGTTAAGATTTAAACACCTAAGAATAACTGTGTGTTAATTACAGAGTTCAACCACTAGTACTACAACAACAAATACTAAAAAGGATAAAGTATTACATTGTCCATCAACAGTCAGCACAAGAGCTGATCAAGTCACTGTTTCTCATAGTGTCCATTTCACTTCCACAGGTTTCCCCTTTGGTGCTCAGTTAGTTGTCACCGATCATGGAAAAAAAATGATATTTGTCTCTTTGGGACTGATAGGCCATGATTTTCTGCCTCTAAATTACATTAGCAGGAAGCTGATCAGGAGAGCAAAATATGTCATACCCTATCCAGGAATCTCAATGATAAATGAAGGCATACATATTGGAGTCTTAATCCACTGCACTACAGCACTTTTCCCCTGACCTGCTTATTTAATTCTGTGATAGAGGGTATGACCTTTGTTATAACATTTTTGGGATTTTAATATTCATTTTGATACAATTGTAATGGTCTGCGCTTCAGTTTCTGTTAGCTCATTTTTATTTCTCCTCCCAAGTTATTAATTTTTTCTTCCAGTAATAATAATAAGTTTTCATAATTAAAAAGTCCAGGCAATTTTGAGTTAAGATATGTTTAAAGTTTTTATATGTTTGCCCACTTGTTATGCTTATGTCTATCAATTAAATCTGGGCCATTAGATTTTTTTTTTAATAAGCACATTTTATTTAAATAAATCTTCCAGTAAGAAACGGAGAATTCATTGCCTTTCCTTAAAGGGTATGTGAGTATTATCTGTCAAGTGACATATGCAGCTCAGCAACACTCCCTTGTTGGAAAGGTCAGCACTTCCACAGCACAGTTCCAACAGGACTCCAGTCTCAAAATTCCGTGTCTCCTTTGGCTTGCTTCTCTCTCGACTCCACCCAGGCTTTATTGATAGTTCGCTTCATGTCGTCGTCTCCATCTTCATAAATCTTCTTCAGCACATTCATATCAGTCCTTCACTAGGGTCTGTTTCTGTGTCGTAGGAGGACTTTTCTTTTTCTTTGCATTCTTTTTCAACCCGAGTCAGGTAGTCCCATCGGGTGTTCTCTGCTTTTTTTCTACATAAGATAAGAACTGTGTCAGTCTTGACTTTTTTTGAACTGCCTTCCACTGAGATAGGTTTCAACAGATTGTTCAGGATCATGGAGTAATTCTTGTCATTTAAGTTCTTTACCAAAAGATCAAATGACCGCTCTGTGAAATGCACCTGCACGTTCTCCGTGGGAACGTGATGAACTCCAGTTAGAGTAATGTAGATTTTCACAAACTTATCTGACTGATCCCATCCGTAATTACTGATCTTCACTGTATAGCCCGCTGTGATGGGAGCAACCACAGAAGCCGGCTTCTCGTTGTCAAGTTCTGCTTTGCTCTGTGACTTCTGTTGCACCTTGTTCCTGATCTCTGTCTCAATCTTGGACTTCTCTGCTGTAAGGGCATCACGGACTCTTCTTCTGGTAGTCTTTTCCAGCAACACCTTCACCTCTTCTAGATCCTTCTGTAGCTCTTCCAAAGCCGAAGCCATGGTCCGGCGGGGGCAGGCCCAAGGCCCAAGCTGCAGCAGCGCGAGCGACAGGAACAGGAAACGCCACCCCGAGCGCGCTCACTCCTTGCACCAACCCGCGGCCTGCGTGTGCACCCCACTGTGCGCGGCCCGCCTCTCACACGCAGAGCCTCTGGAACCTTCAGGAGCCCGCCCACCTCGCTCAGCCCCGCCCCGCCCTGCTTGCCCACCATTAGGTTTTTATGAAAGATTTATTTGTTATGTTGAAAGGTATCATTTCGGGGGGGGGGAGATGAGAGGGAGAATCTTCTATCCTCTCTTTCCCAAATGGTCACAAGAGTCAAGGCTGGGCAAGGCTGAAGCCGGGAGCCATGGGCTTCCTCCATGTTTCCTAAATGGGTGAATGGTTCAGGGATATGAATCATCTTCTGCTGATTATGCAGACACACTAACAGGGAGCTGGTTCTGAAATGAGTGAGCCAGAACTCAAACTTGAGACTGTATTAGATATAAGCATGGCTGGTTGCAATTCAACCTGTGGCACCACAGAGCTTGCCCCAGGATATGATATTTTGACATATAAAGCATAAGTATTTCCTTAAAAAAACATTATTGCTTACAAAAATTGTCATTGGAAACTGGTTTTCTAAATTCCATACACAATTATTTAGAAACCTAGTTGGGAAAAATATTTTATATATGTCACAGGGTACTTATTAGCCAGCACTATAAATGTCAATTTTTTAAAAAATTCACTGGTGATAGAAATAAATGGATTATTTCTTTGTCTTGTGATTTGTCTTTCTTGTCTCTTTTAATCTCTATAAGTTATTACCAAAACTGCACCTAATGTTTTTTTGTTAGTATCCAAAACTTTTTAAATGAAAAATCATTCATTTAAGAGCTGATGTGATGTTATGTTTGGGAAAAATGCTCATGAAACTAAACATCAGTAAAGTAGCAAAAAATTGGTTTAGCTTATAAAATATATTTTCATTTGACTGTAGACAGTTGTCAGTCATAAACAATTATTTTCTAAGTAAAAAACTGGACTAATTTATTGTCATTCTTTATGAGATGCTTATAATAAAATTCCAAATTGTTTAGCAAAGGAGAAATAGAAATATAGGAATTCGGGCTGGCACCATGGCTCAATAGGCTAATCCTCCACCTTGCAGCGCTGGCACACTGGGTTCTAGTCCCGGTCAGGGTGCCGGAATCTGTCCCGGTTACCCCTCTTCCAGGACAGCTCTCTGCTGTGGCCTGGGAGTACAGTGGAAGATGGCCCAAGTGCTTGGGCCCTGCACCCCATGGGAGACCAGGAGAAGCACCTGGCTTCTGGCTTTGGATTAGTGTGATGCACTGGCCATAGGATGCCAGCTGTAGTGCCACAGCCGCGGTGGCCATTGGAGAGTGAACCAACGGCAAAGGAAGAGCTTTCTCTCTGTCTCTCTCTCTCTCTCTCACTATCCACTCTGCCTGTCAAAAAAAGAGAAAGAAATATAGAAATTCTTTTTGTGAAACATTGTTTAAATCCTAATGATCATTTATAAAAGAGAATGTACTAGAGTTTTTAAAACTTTAATATCAACTCTAAAATTTTAAGACACTGCTGAGTAACCACCCACTTTGCCCATCAGATGTATTTTATTAAACCATGTAATCTTGCATTCCCCAGTATAAACGATGGCACTCTCCCTTTGATTTTGTCTTATCTGTTCTGATGGATGCTCTACCTTATTAAACTTTGTTACCCTGATTACAAAAATTGGGTTTTATTTATTTGAAAGACAAATTTACAGGAAGGGCTTGAGGGAGGAAGGGAGGGAAGGAGGGAAGGAGGGAATAAAGGGAAGAGGGAGATAAATGGATAAAGAGAGAGAGAGAGAGGGAGGGAGGGAGGGGGAGAGATCTTTCTTCCATGGGTTCACTCCAAAAATGGCTACAAAGTCTGGGACCAGGCCAGGTATATTTTTATAATACACATTTTCCATGAGTTTTTTTTTTAAGAATCAGCCTATTCATGGATTTCATATTGTCTAGCATCCTAATATTTTCATAGTGTATATGTATGAGGATATAAAAAGTTTATAAAAAAGTAATTAAAAGGTAATGTTAATTTACCATAACTTTTGAAAGTTTCCTCACATATCAAAACATCATGTTGCATACCTTGAATATACACAAATATTGTCAATCATACTCTAACAATCTTGAAAAAATTAAAACTAAAAAAGAAGAAGGCTCCTATATTAAAATATAAATTCAAAATAACTTAGTAAACTACACATATCTACAGAATCAGAAAGGTTTTCATGGGATAGAAATAATTTTTAAAATACTGATAAATTTGGTAGCCAAAATTTATATTGCAAAAATTCAAATGCAGATTGTAGTCTGTCTCAAGAAAATGAAACTCAAGTACCAAATCAAAGGGTTCTCCTGCTCTTCTAAAACTGGGATAAAAACCCCAAGCCAAATAACATTTTTCTTTTTACCTGACCCAATCAATGTTACTGTGTTACTGGAAACAGTAAACCAAATAAGACACCCTAGGAACAGCTATGTAAGGAAATCAGTCTTGTATAAGACCTTGCAGACCACATATTTAGAAAACTCAGGGGAATTAGGTCCCAAAGGAAGCACGGAGGAACCAAGGGCAATATAAACAATAGTGCCCATCTCACATGATCTCCATACACAAAATCCGCATTATCCCTTGTGACCACCCTGCCCCCACTGCACAATCCGGGCAGATGTGCTGTGGCCACTACATGGCTGCCCAGAGATGGCGCTGGGGCTGAGAAGTCCCTGGAGCAGAGAAGGAGCAGGATGTCAGGGGTCTTGGGTGCCAGTCGTGTTCCCAACCCACAAGTCTGAGGGGATCGAGGAAAGCATTGTGCCAGCACCAATATGACACCGACAGATTCTAGAGATGACCTCTAGGAGGCCTGTGCCATTCTAGTCCTTTAGCAGCTTCCGTAGGCTCTGCCTTCCCCCTCTACAGACAACCTGGCTCACACATTAACCATGAAGCAGTTTGCAATTTCCTGTGTCCAGCATCTCCTAGTGAGTGAAGATGGAGTGCGGCAGATCCCAACTTATCTTGCGAGACTCCAAACAGCAAAGGTGTATCCTAGGACCTTGCTTCCCTGAACTGACAGATGACTGACATCAAGACCCCTGAGTTTACATGGTGTGGGGGTCACCATGCCTGATTGGACAGTTTGCTTGGCAGTGAGCACACACAATATCACAAAAGCAGCCAGTCAACATCTTCCATAGCATGGACCCCTAAGTGCATGTTGTGCTGTATGGGAATAGCGACAGGCAAGGCCTGGATTCATGTAGGAGACTGCCTCCTTCTGGGTTCCACCTTCCCACAGCAGGAGGGCCTCTCCTTCCTGTTCTCCTGCCACCTGCTGGGATAGCCTCCTGTTGCATTATCCTTCTCCCTAGCAGGTCCTGTTGGAGCTTGCAGTAACCAGCTTTAGTGAGTTACAGTTCTGTTTATCAGCTTCTGGACCTATTTTTTTCCTCATATTTAGGCTCATTTTCCTGTTGAATACTTTTTGTTTTTGATATTGATTTAAAAAATGTTTAAAGATATCATATAATGTATTCCTTTTATTTCACAGAATTTAATACTTTTATTTCTCTTTTCTCATGTTGAAAGTTGTTTTCTAGTCTGCCTATTATCCTTGCAGGTTTTCTATTTGTTTCTTGTTGGTATTTGGTAATCTAGGGGATTTTATATTTCAATCTTTCCAGAAATCAAATTAACTTCATACATCAGTTGTATTTATTTTTAGAAGTTATGGACTATCTGTATATAAATACTGCCAACATATTGATAATTTATTGTTTATAAATTGATCATTACACCTTATTCTTTTCTTTTTGCTCTTTTTTCCTGCTGATCACTCCTCCAAATAAGAATTTGGAGTAGTGGAGGCATCATGGCCTAGGATTTCTTCCAGGGAGAAAGCTGTTAATGATCTTGTATTAATTGCATTGTTTGATCTAGGATCCTTTTTTTTAAAGATTTATTTATTTGTTTGCAAGTCAGAGTTACTCAGAGAGAGAAGGAGAAGCAGAGAAAGAGAGAGAGAGGTCTTCAACTGCTGGTTCACTTCCCAGTTGGCTGAAATGGCTGGAGCTGATCCAAAGCTAGGAGCCTGGAGCTTCCTCCAGGTCTCCCATGTGGGTGCAGGGGCCCAAGGACTTGGGCCATCTTCTATTTTCCCAGGCCTTAGCAGAGAGCTGGATCAGAAGTGGAGCTGCTGGGATTCAAACTGGCACCCATATAGTATGCCAACACTACAGGTGGTGACCTTACCCACTTTGCTACAACATCAATCCCATGTTCTAGGATCCTTTTAAAAAGACTTGATGCAAATAAGAAAGCCACTACATTTTTACTATATTTCTAGCAGTATTGTTTTTACTAGATATTGAATTTTTGAAAGGCATTTCAACATTTAATCTTAATCATCTGCAATTTTTCTCTTGAAATTTTCACCTACCTGAAAAATTTATATGGCTTGCTTCTTTTAAAGTTAACCACTCTTGCACTTTTTTAAATATCTTACTTATTATTCATTATGGTTTCATATGTGATTTAATTTATTATAATAATGCTTTTGAAATCAGAGAAGATCCCCTAAAATGCACACTGAAGTGTGGCCCCTAAAAGTTCCCTAGAAATGCTATCTGGGGTGCCACATGTGCTACCGTAAATTGGGGTGCCATACAATTTCACCACCGGCTTATTACTAAATCCCCAATATTAATAAGCCCAAGAGGGTTCTTGCCTAATATTTAGAGAAGAATTATAAATACCAGCACAGATAAATGAGGCAGCATGGTATGTTTTAAGTTTTTATTTAGTGAGAAAAATGCATAGGAGAGTGAGAGCTTTATTTAAGAGAGGTGAACAGGGGTTCATACAAAGCACCAGGAACCAGCCACGTGGAAGAGCATCTAGGCCGGTACCTGGGCCAGGAAGCCTAGAGCACATGACCCAAAGGCCATGCTCCCTAGAGGCACAAGGCTACAGCAAGCCCCCTCCTGACAAGAGGCTAGGGAAGAAGAGTGGGCAGGACACACTGTGCCCCAGGCTTTTAACCCACTTCCAAAGGGGAGTAGTTAATTAACCTGATGGGCTGGTTGGCACCCAGGTGAGGCCAGGTAGGGGCATGAGGTCACACAGAGACATGGAAAACGCATGGTCTTCCAGTTCACAAATCTAATCAATTTTAACCTATGTGGCACCTACTTTACTTTTTTTAATTTATTTTTTAAACTTTTATTTAATGAATATAAATTTCCAATGTACAGCTTATGCATTACAATGGCTTCCCCATCCCACAACCTCCCTCCCACCCGCAACCCTCCCCTCTCCCACTCAATCTCCTCTTCCATTCACATCAAGATTCACTTTCAATCCTCTTCATATACAGAAGATCAATTTAGTATATACTAAATAAAGATTTCAAAGGTTTGCACCAACACAGAAACACAAAGTGAAACATACTGTTTGAGTACTAGTTATGGCATTAAATCACAATGTACAACATATTAAGAACAGAGATCCCAGATTTCAACTACCCTCAATTACACACAGCAATGCGGAATTACTTCCCAACTGAGAAAAAAGAGAGAGAGAGAGAGAGAGAGAGAGAGAGAGAGAGAGAGAGAGAGAGATCCAGCAAGGAACAAGGGAGAGAACAATCTGGGTGAGTCACGTTTTGCACAGCCTTAAACCTGAAGAATCAAGCAGAGCTCTCTGGCCACACACATCACAGCCTCTAAGGATCCATCAAAGCAGACAGCCCACACAGAGGCAGAGTATAACGAGAAAAAAACACCACAGCCAAAAAAAAAAAACAACAAACAAACATAAATTATTTCCAACATGCCAAACAACAAACGTAGAAGCAGAGGTAACAAGAGCAAGGAAGACACTATGATGCCCCCAAATGAACAACACACCCCAATCCAAGATTATGAAGATGAAGAGATAGAGGAAATGCAAGAAGCAGATCTCAAAAAATTGATAAGAACATTAAGTTCTCAAAAACAAATTCTTGAACTACAGAAATCCTTAATGGACAAGATAGAAAATCTCTCGCGTGAAAATGAAATATTAAGGAGTGCTCGGCGCCGTCCTCGTCCAGCAAGAGACAGAGACCGAACACTTTGCACGGGGTTCCTTTATTGCTCGGCAAGCAGGAGATCCAGCTTCGATCTCTTCTGGGCAGGAACTTCCCTTACACCCGCGTAGCAAGGGTTTATATGCACAATACACGTCACAAATCAGGTGATAGGCTAGAAGCGCGGGGATAGGACAATCTCGTGGCAAGGCGGGAAGGAGCGAGCTAGAGCGGGAAATCTAAGGCGGGAAGGAGCGAGCAAGAGCGGGAACTCCCTGAGATGAGGAAGAACCCGGAAGCAGGGAGTCGGCGCCATCTTAGGGGCACGGTTCCTCCGGTCTGGTTCCCTACATCTCCCTCCTTTTGTTTTTGCACAAATCACATCCCCGACGGCCCTGGCTCATGAGGGCCGGGAGAATATTTACTAGGCAGAGAGTAGAGGTGCATACCCAGCGTGCTTGTGATCCGTTAGTTACGGAACTTCAAGGGCCTGGCCACAACCCCTGATGTCTCCGTTAGGGATCAGTTTTTATTCCCTTTTGCTGGGGCAGGCTGGGAATTGAACCTGCATGCATATGCATATGCTCTCCCAGGACCCCCGGAACCCCCGGGTGGACTCCTGCTGCAGTACCTTTGGTCTCGCATACCCAGTTTTCGCTCCCCGTCAGGGATGGGTGATACAGCCCAATGAATGAGAGGGGGAACAAGACAACTCGAGGAAGGTGTGTGCCTGATGGAGGCATTGTCCATATGTGAGGCGTGAGTAGGGATGGGGGGACGAGGGTTTTAATCGCTGGTATGGACCCGGTCATAAGTCATGCGAGCCAGCATGGCATATGCATCCGGATCACGGTGATGGAGAGCAGCATACGCTGCCGCGCGGAACTGATGTCTGACGCTCTCCAACTTGTTGTTGATGAAGGAGCTCACCCAGCGAAGTACACAGGGACGTCTCGTTGTTTTGTTGCAATTTGTCGTCCTGTGAGAGCGTGGTAATCTCGGTTATCTCGGGGGAGATGTCGTCCGTAGGTGATAGAGGTGTATCTTGTGGCGGCGGGGCTGTTTTTCTGACCAATCTTTCCGGTATCCAGAGAGGTTCTCTTCCAGATTCCTGTGGGAAGACACAGACCGCGCCTCGGTTCCAGCATAATACCGGATCCGGGCCGTACCACTTTCCCGTGAGGACATCTTTCCAACGGACATAGCCTCGTGAAGATGGCTCCTTTAACATGTGTCTCTCAGCGGGGGACATAGAATGATCTGTCAAATTCAAAAAGTTTATAGTAAACAGTGCAAGGGAGAGGCGCATTCGAGGGGTTTTGCCCGTGGCAATTCCCTCCTTTTGTTTTAAGAGAAAAGCCTTGAGGGTTCGATGAGCCCTTTCAATTATGGCCTGTCCCTGAGGGTTATAAGGGATTCCAGTTTTATGTTGTACCTGCATACGGGTGCAGAAATCTTGGAATGATTTACTTGTGTATGCGGGACCATTATCTGTTTTTAAAGTTTTTGGTTTGCCCCAGGCTGCCCATGCAGCAAGGCAGTGATTAATGACATGGGTGGTACGCTCACCCGTCTCCAGAGAAGCAAAAATTACTTGGGAACAGGTGTCAACTGACACATGAACATACTTTAAGGTCCCAAACTCGGATATGTGGGTGACATCCATCTGCCAGATATGTCCTGGTAGTAATCCTCGGGGATTAACCCCCACCGAAGGCACAGGGGTTAAAGTAGGGCATGCGGCACAATGGCGAACAATATCGCGAGCGGCAGCACGAGAAAGACCGAATTTGGCGGCAAGGGTTTTTGCGTTTACATGGAACTCTGAATGAAACTGGATAGCCTGCTCTTCTGGGGAAGAAAATTGGAGTATCCAAATGGGGCGTGTGGCTTGATCAGCTATAGCATTGCCTGTGGTCATGGGTCCAGGTAAGGAAGAATGAGCTCTAATATGAGTAATAAAGAAAGGAGCAGACCGATTCCAAATAGATTTTTGCAGGGTGAGGAAAACTGTCGCTACGGAGGATGAAGAATTGACTAGTCCTGCGGCCTCAAGGATAGACACAGAATTAACCACATAGCGTGAATCAGACACAATATTGACAGGTCCGGGGAAATCAGAGAAGACTTGGTTAACTATAAGAAGTTCAGTTACCTGGGGGGAGTTAGTAGCGAATTGGAATGTTTTTGGCACAGATCCTGAAACAACATATGCACCGACTCCTGTTTTAGAACCGTCGGTATACACTACTGGGGCTCCCTGTAAGGGCTTTTGGGATGTGGACTTTGGAAAAATAACTGGGTGAGACTGAACAAAGGTTAGCAAAGGATCAGAGGGTGTTCTGTTTGTAATAGTTGCGGAAGTGGAGCAGACTAAAACCGCCCAAGCATCAGTACAAGCGATTAGCACACGTACCTGTTCCATGGAATAGGGGACAACAATGGTGGATGGTTCGCGTCCAAAATGTTGGATAGCCCTCTGAATGGCTAGGAGAGTTATCTCCGCCACTGCCACGGGATAGTAACTAATAGATCTAGTAGATGACATTGAGGGATGGATCCAGAGGAGAGGCCCATCCTGCCATAGGACCGCGGTGGGCTGTTTAAGGGTGTCGAGGACCCAAAGAGTAAGGTCTCCCGCAGGGTCCCAACGTTTTAGGGCAGCTTTACTAAGGGCATCGTTGACAATTGACAGTGCTTGTTTGGCCTCAGAGGTGAAGGTTCGGGGGGAAGCAAGATCCGGGTCTCCTTTAAGTATATTAAAGAGGGGCTGCAATGCAGCATTAGGAATGTTAAGGTAGGGCCTAATCCAATTGATATCCCCTAAAAGTTTTTGTAAGTCATTTAGAGTGGAGATAGCATTGATTTTTATTTGAATTTTTTGAGGTCTAATTTGAGTAGGGGCGACTATAGCCCCAAGATAAGAAACTACAGACGACAATTGCACCTTATTAGGTGCAATATGCAGCCCTGCCCCTTCCAGCACTTGTTGGAGTGTACTGTATAAGGCCAGGAGCCTCTCTGCTGTGGGGGCTGCACACAGTAGGTCGTCCATATAATGTAGGCACCTGCAGTCGGAATATCGGTCTCTAAGAGGTTTTAGTACTTGGGCTACATAGACTTGACACATGGTGGGGCTATTAGTCATACCCTGAGGCAAGACTGTCCACTCCCAACGCTTGTCCGGTTGTTCCTGGTTCTGGGTGGGGACAGTAAAAGCAAAACGTGGGGTATCCTTTTTGTCCAATGGAATGGAAAAGAAACAATCCTTAAGATCTATTACAATAACAGGCCATTGGTTGGGAAGTGCCGAAAGCAGAGGAAGACCACGTTGCACAGGGCCCATAGGCTGCATCTGTGCGTTGACTGCCCTAAGATCATGTAAGAGTCTCCATTGACCTAATTTTTTGCGGATGGCAAAAATAGGCGTATTCCATGGAGAGGTGGATGGGATCAAATGACCAGCGTTGACCTGCTCCAAGACCAGAGTGTTGACTGCCTCCAGTTTCTCCTGAGATAGGGGCCACTGTGGAACCCAGACGGGTACGTCCGTTAGCCACGAGATGGGTAAAGGCTCCACTGGTTTAGGAGGCGAAACAGTGACCCCTAGGAAAAACCCAGGCCAACTTTACTTGGTCTTTGTTTTGGTTCAATGGGGGAAGGGTGGCCCTGGAGCTGGACACCGAGTCCCTTGCCTGGGACGTAACCCATATTTTGTAGCATAGATCGTACTGCAGGGGAAGTGGTGACCAAAGCAACATCCATTTCGGCCAGGACGTCTCTCCCCCAAAGGGAAATGGGTAGAGGTAAAATGAATGGAGAAAACTGTCCTCTATGACCCTCGCTATCCTGCCATGACAACAAGGCTGCACTGATTTTTGGGAAATGAGCAAAACCAAGTCCTTGCAAGGTTTGTTCCGCCACATTTGTAGGCCATGTACTAGGCCAGTCCTTTGTTGCTATAATGGATTTGTCGGCTCCTGTGTCTAAAAGTCCCTTAATGTCCTTGCCATTGATCTGCAACACTAAAGTGGGACGTTCATTTAAAAGCATATGTAAGCCGGTAAAATTAATGCCAGAGGACCCAAAGTTACCAGCGCCGCGAACGTGGTTTTTAGCTGGGATTAAAGAGTGAAGACTGGGCAGTAATAACATTTGTGCGATACGGTCTCCAGGATTGATTACTAAAGGTCCCTGAGGGGCCTGAACCATGATCTTTACTTTACCAGTGAAATCAGAGTCAACTACCCCGGGGATCACAGCTAGCCCTCGGAGGGCGGCGGAGGACCGACCCAACACTAATCCAACCGAATCCGGGGGCAGAGGACCGGAGCAGTCGCTCTCCACTAATTGTACCCCCATCTCCGGAGTTAAGAGGAGAGGGGAGGTGGCGCGGAGGTCCAGGCCTGCGGACCCGTGAGTGGCACGGGCTGAGGGTGCACTGGGTGTAGCGCAGACACGGGAGGTGGAACCTGAGAGTAGATTTGATTTTGGGGGCTCCTCGCTGGGTTGGGGAGCCCCCTCTGGCCGTTTTTTGGCCCCTGGGCGCTACCTGTAAGTGGGTTGCCATCGATATCGAAAGCAGAACGGCATACCTCTGCCCTATGAGGGCCCTTGCGGCAACGGCGACAAGGCTCTATGCCTGAAGGCTGTGCCGTGGAATACCCATGGCTGAGATTGGGGCAATCGCGTTTTCTGTGACCCGGTTGATGACATTGGAAGCAAAGTCCTGAAGATATGGGGGGTCGGGTCGATTTAGATTTTGGACTGTTTTCTTTGACTTTTGCCAGCATCGCAGCTAGGCCCGCATTAGTAAGTGGCCCACCGGTATCTCTGCAGTATTTTAACCAGGAGTCCAGAGATTTATGTCTATATTGTCGAAGAATGTTTTTGCACTCTTTATTAGCCTGCTCAAAAATAATTTGTTTGACCAGTGGCTGAACGTCAACCTCGGAAGGGAAAATACGCGACGCAGCCTCAAGTATGCGAGCGACAAAATCAGCGAAGGGTTCGGCCGTGCCCTGAACGATCTTGGTGAGGTGGCTAGCTGAGTCACTTGGATTGGACGCCTGCCTCCACGCACGTTGGGCACAGTTGGAAATTTGCCTGTATACTTGTCTAGGGAATTGGGTCTGGTCAGCCTGATAAGGTCCACGCCCTAAAAGCATATCAGCATTCCACGTAGGGTGGCCGTCCTCAGCATTTTCATCTGCCTGGTCATGACAGCACTCTGTATTCATAGATTGCCACAAAAGAAAGCCGCCTGGACTTAAACAGGCCCGAGCCAATTGGGTCCAGTCGCTAGGTGTTAAAATGGACTGGCCGACTGATTCAAGGAGTGACAATGTGAATGGGGCTGTGGGTCCATAGTCATGGACCGCAGCCTTAAGTTGTTTTAATACTGTCATGTCCAATGGTTCGTGCCGGGCCTCTCGCGTGCCCAAAGCCAAAACAGGGTAAGCCTGAGCGGGGGCAGCGGGAGCGCCAGTTCGCAACTGTTTCCAGGCTTGTTGATGAAACTGTCTGCCTGAAAAAGGTGGCACATTTGGGACGTTTAATGGCCATGGCGGCACGGGTGTTAGATGGGGCTGAGGCACGCCTACATGACCGCCAGTAGGAGGCGCTGCGTCTTTAATCTGATGGGCGGGCACGACATCGATAGGAGGAGCCGTAGGCACTAGAGGGCGTAAACAGGCATCTTTTAACTTTTGCCGCAGCTGCGCATACGTAGGAGGCGGGGATTTAGGATCGCCGTCCCCTTCCCCCTCAGACTCAGAGGAGGCGGAGCCACATTCGGAGCCTGAGGCCAGTGAGGAAGTCTGGCATCCCGTGTCCTTAAATTGTATGAGGTCCCGGGCGCCGTCCGAGCTCTGAGAACGAACTTCCTCGAGAGCCTCGCGAACCGCCGTAAGAGTCGGGCGGTCCGCTCCCACCGACCTCTCCTCTTGGAGGCACGCCCGCAGTAGTTCCCATAAGGGGAGAACAACGGGGTCGATATCGGGTTCCTGGGGATCGTTAACTGTGCGCCGGAGATCCTTTCCTAATTTCTCCCAAGACTCAAGAGTTATTTGGCCCTCGTGGGTGAGCCACGGCGCAAAGAAATCAACACTTCCAAGGAACCTGACAAGTGTGGTCTTAGAAACCTTAATCCCTTTGCTACGCAATAATGCTTTTAACGGATTAAGCAACATTGAATGGCTAGATGAATTTCCCATTTTCAGTTTAAAGCGGGAAGACACGTCCGCTATCTTATTTTCAGTTT
Organism: Lepus europaeus; assembly: GCF_033115175.1. NCBI lineage: Eukaryota > Metazoa > Chordata > Mammalia > Lagomorpha > Leporidae > Lepus > Lepus europaeus. Next base: position 9,228,046 of record NW_026909276.1, on the reverse strand, counting down.
AAAGCGGGGGAACAAGTCTGCTATTCTTTCAGTTTAAAGCGGGGAAACACGTCCGCTATTCTTTCAGTTTAAAGCGGGGAAACACGTCCGCTATCTTAGGGTGCGTCCACCCTCCAACCACGAGATATACCTCACTCGCGGGGCCCAGACGGTAAGACTGACCTCGCTTACCTTCTACTTACCGGGCAACGTAGAGGAAGTTCCCCGTACGGGCCACCAGCTGCTCGGCGCCGTCCTCGTCCAGCAAGAGACAGAGACCGAACACTTTGCACGGGGTTCCTTTATTGCTCGGCAAGCAGGAGATCCAGCTTCGATCTCTTCTGGGCAGGAACTTCCCTTACACCCGCGTAGCAAGGGTTTATATGCACAATACACGTCACAAATCAGGTGATAGGCTAGAAGCGCGGGGATAGGACAATCTCGTGGCAAGGCGGGAAGGAGCGAGCTAGAGCGGGAAATCTAAGGCGGGAAGGAGCGAGCAAGAGCGGGAACTCCCTGAGATGAGGAAGAACCCGGAAGCAGGGAGTCGGCGCCATCTTAGGGGCACGGTTCCTCCGGTCTGGTTCCCTACAAAGGAGGAATCAAAATGAAATGAAACAACTAGTAGAACAAGAAACAGTGACAGTGATGAGAAACCATACTGAAATGAAGAATTCAATAGATCAAATGACAAACACATTATAGAGCCTTAAAAACAGAATGTGTGAAGCAGAAGAGAGAATATAGGACGTAGAAGACAGAGAACAGGAAAAGAAACAGTCAAACCAAAGAAAAGAAGAAGAAATCAGAAATCTAAAAAATACTGTCAGGAATCTACAGGATACTACTAAAAAACCCAACGTTTGGGATCTAGGTGTTCCTGAAGGCATGGAGAGGGAGAAAAGATTAGAAGGCCTTTTTAGTGAGATACTAGCAGAAAATTTCCCAGGTTTGGAGAAGGACAGAGACATCCTAGTACAGGAAGCTCATAGAACCCCTAATAAACATGATCAAAAGAGATCCTCACCACGACACGTCGTAATCAAACTCACCACAGTGAAACATAAAGAAAAGACCCTAAAATGTGCAAGAGAGAAATGCCAGGTTACTCTCAGAGGATCTCCAATGAGACTCACAGCAGACTTCTCAACAGAAACCCTACAAGCTAGAAGGGAATGGCGAGATATAGCCCTGGTACTAAGAGAGAAAAACTGCCAGCGCAGAATATTATATCCTGCAAAGCTCTCATTTGTGAATGAAGGTGAAATAAAGACCTTTCACAGCAAACAGAAATTGAAAGAATTTGTTGCCACTCAACCAACCCTGCAAAAGATGCTTAAAGATGTGTTACTACAAAAACACGGTGACCAATATGAAAGAAGGTAAAGGAAGGAAACCTCACAGCAAAAGATCACAGGAGTCTCAAACCATATATTAGAAAGTAGCTTTGACTAATGGCAGGGCAAAGTTACTCCTTCTCAATAGTAACATTGAATGTTAATGGCCTGAACTGTCCAGTTAAGGACCCCGACTGGCTGAGTGGGTTAAGGAACAAAACCCATCTTTTTGCTGCTTACAAGAAACACATGTTTCCAACAAACATACATACAGACTTAAATTGAAAGGCTGGAAAAATATATACTATGACAACAGAAATGAAAAAAGAGCGGGCTTAGCCATCTTAGTATTGGACAACATAAACTTTACCACAAAAACTGTTAGGAGAGACAAAGAGGGACACTATATAATGATTAAGGGATCCATTCAACAGGAAGATATAACGATTATCAATTATCAATGTATATGCACCTAATTACAGGGCAACGGTTTATTTAAAAGACTTGTTAAGGGACTTAAAGGCAGACTTAGACACCAATACAATAGTTATGGGGGACTTCAATACTCCACTCTAAGAGATAGACAGATCAACAGGACAGAAGACCAACAAGGAGACAGTAGATTTAAATGACACTATAGCCCAAATGGATCTAACAGATATCTACAGAACATTTCATCCTACATCTAAGGACTTTACATTCTTCTCAGCAGTACATGGAACCTTCTCTAGGATTGACCACATACTAGGCCATAAAGCAAGTCTCAGCAAATTCAAAAGAATTAGAATCATACCATGCAGCTTCTCAGACCACAAAGGAATGAAATTGGAAATTAGCAACTTGGGAATCCCTAGAGCACATGCAAACCCATGGAGAATGAACAACATGCTCCTGAATGAACAATGGTCATAGAAGAAATTAAAAGAGAAATCAAAAATTTTCTGGAAGTAAATGAGGATAACAGCACAACATATCAAAACCTATGGGATACAGCAAAAGCAGTGTTAAGAGGAAAGTTTATATCAATAGGTGCCTACATCAAGACATTGGAAAGGCACCAAATAGATGAGCTTTCAAGTCATCTCAAGGATCTAGAAAATCTGCAGCAAACCAAACCCAAACCCATTAGGAGAAGAGAAATAATCAAAATCAAAGAAGAAATCAGCAGATTGAAAAAAAAAATTACAATAATTCAGCCAAATGAGGAGTTGGTTTTTTGAAAAAATAAACAAAATTGACACCCCATTGGCCCAACTAACTAAAAAAAGAAGAGAAAAGACCCAAATCAATAGGATCAGTGATGAAAAGGGAAACGTAACAACAGACACCACAGAAATAAAAAGAATCATCACAAATTACTACAAGGACTTGTATGCCAGCAAACAGGGAAATTATCAGAAATGGACAGATTCTTGGACACATACAACCTCCCTAAATTGAGCCAGGAAGACATAGAAAACCTAAACATACCCATAACTGACACAGAAATTGAAACAGTAATAAAGGCCCTCCCAACAAAGAAAAGCCCAGGACCAGATGGATTCACTGCTGAGTTCTACCAGGCATTTAGAGAAGAACTAACTCCAATTCTTCTCAAACTATTCAGGGCAATCAAAAAAGAGGGAATCCTCCCAAATTCTTTCTATGAAGCCACCATCACCTTAATTCCTAAGCAGGAAAAAGATGCAGCATTGAAATAGAATTACAGACCAATATCCCTGATGAACAGAAATGCAGAAATCCTCAATAAAATTGTGGCCAGTAGAATGCAACAACATATCAGAAAAATCATCCACCCAGACCAAGTGGGATTTATCCCTGGTATGCAGGGATGGTTCGCAAAACAATCAACGTAATACACTACATTAACAGACTGCTAAGAAAAAACATATGATTTTCTCAATAGATGCAGAGAAAGCATTTGATAAAATATAACACCCTTTCATGATGAAAACTCTAAGCAAGCTGGGTATGGAAGGAACATTCCTCAATACAATCAAAGCAATATGTGGAAAACCCACGGTCAACATCCTATTGAATGGGGAAAAGTTGGAAGCATTTCCACTGAGATCTGGTACCAGACAGGGATGCCCACTCTCACCACTGCTCTTCAATATAGTTCTGGACATTTTAGCCAGAGCTATTAGGCAAGAAAAAGAAATTACAGGGATACAAATTGGGAAGGAAGAACTCAAACCATCCCTCTTGGCAGACAATATGATTTTACAGATAAAGGGTTGGTAACCAGAATCTACAAAGAAATCAAGAAAATCCACAACAACAGAAAAAATTACCCACTTAAGAGATGAGCCGAGGACCTCAACAGACATCTTTTCAAAGAGGAAATCCAAATGGCCAACAGACACATGAAAAAATGTTCAAGAACACTAGCAATCAGAGAAATGCAAATCAAAACCACAATGAGGTTTCACCTCACCCCTGTGAGAATGTCTCACATCCAGAAATCTACCAACAATAGATGCTGGAGAGGATTTTGGGAAAAAGGGACACTAACCCACTGTTGGTGGGAATGAAACTGGTTAAGCCACTATGGAAGCCAGTCTGGAGAGTCCTCAGAAACATGAACATAACCCTACCATACAACCCAGCCATCCCACTCCTTGTAATTTACCCTAAGGAAATTAATTTTGCACATAAAAAAGCCATCTGCACATTAATGATTATTGCAGCTCAATTCACAATAGCTAAGACCTGGAACCAACCCAAATGCCCATCAACAGTAGACTGGATAATGAAATTAAACAAGACAAGTGTCTGCTAATACTAACTGATAGAATCAAAAAGGGAGAGAATGATCCAACATGGGAAGTGGGATACACAGCAGACTCATAGAATGGCAGACATCCTAAACAACACTCTGGCCTCAGAATCAGCCCTTAAGGCATTCAGATCTGGCTGAAAAGCCCATGAGAGTATTGTAGGCATGGAAAGCCAAGACACCATGAAAAGAAAAAAAAAAGAAGACCTAAATGACAGATCTCTGTGAGTGAGATCCCAGTGGAAAGAATGGGGCCATCAAAGAAGGAGGTACCTTTCTCTGAAGGGAGGAGAGAACTTCCACTTTGACTATGACCCTATCGGAATAAGATCAAAGTCAGCGAACTCTAAAGGCTTCCATAGCCCTGGCAACTCATGACTAGAGCCTAGGGAGATTACTGACGCCATGAACAGGAGTGTCAAATCGTTAAGTCAGCAACAGGAGTCACTGTGGACTTACGTCCCATGTGGGATCTGTCCTTAATGTGTTGTCTCATGTGCAGTGATGCTATAACTAGTACTGAAACAGTATTTTTACACTTTGTGTTTCTGTGTGGGTACAAACTGATGAGATCTTTACTAATTATATACTGAATCGATCTTCTGTATATAAAGATAATTGGAAATGAAAAAAAAAAAACCCTGGTGTTAAATTGGAAATGGCATAGAAAATTAATTAATTTTTAAAAAAATATTATGTAGGATCTCTGTCTTTAATGTGCTGTACATTGTTATTTAATGCTATAACTAGTACTCCAACAGTATTTTTTTTCAATATGTGTTGCTATATGGGGGCAAACTGTTGAAATCGTTACCTAATATATACTAAAATGATCTTCTGTATATAAAGAGAATTGAAAATGAATCATGATGTGATTCGAAGGGGAGAGGGAGCGGGAAAGGGGAGAGTTGTGGGTGGGAGGGAAGTTTAGGGAGGGGGAAGCCATTGTAACCCATAAGCTGTACTTTGGAAATTTATATTCATTAAGTAAAAGTTTAATAAAAAAAAGAAAGCTCATCTATTTGGTGCCTTTCCAATTTCTTGATGTAGGCACCTATTGATATAAACTTTCCTCTTAACACTGCTTTTGCTGTATCCCATAGGTTTTGGTATGTTGTGCTGTTATCCTCAATTCCTTCCAGAAATTTTTTGATCTCTCTTTTAATTTCTTCTATGACCATTGTTCGTTCAAGAGCATGTTGTTCAGTCTCCATGTGTTTGTATGTGCTGTAGGGATGCCCAAGTTGCTAATTTCCAATTTCATTCCTTTGTGGTCTGAGAAGCTGCATGGTATGATTCTAATTCTTTTGAATTTGCTGAGACTTGCTTTATGGCCTAGTATGTGGTCAATCCTAGAGAAGGTTCCATGTACTGCTGAGAAGAATGTAAATGATTTATGTGTAGGACGAAAAGTTCTGTAGATATCTGTTAGATCCATTTGGGCTATAGTGTTGTTTAAATCTACTGTCTCCTTGTTGGTCTTCTGTCCTGTTGATCTGTCTATCTCTGAGAGTGGAGTATTGAAGTCCCCCATAACTATTGTATTGGTGTCTAAGTCTGCCTTTAAGTCCCTTAACAAGTCTTTTAAATAAACCGTTGCCCTGTTATTAGGTGCATATACATTGATAATCGTTATATCTTCCTGTTGAATGGATCCCTTATTCATTATATAATGCCCCTCTTTGTCTCTCCTAACAGTTTTTGTGTTAAAATTTATGTTTTCTGATATTAAGATGGCTAAGCCTGCTCTTTTTTCATTTCTGTTGTCATAGTATATATTTTTCCAGCCTTTCGATTTAAGTCTGTATGTATGTTTGTTGGAAACATGTGTTTCTTGTAAGCAGCAAAAAGATGGGTTTTGTTCCTTAACCCACTCAGCCAGTCGGGGTCTTTAACTGGACAGTTCAGGCCATTAACATTCAATGTGACTATTGAGAAGGAGTAACTTTGCCCTGCCATTTGCCAAAGATTTTTCCTAATATATGTTTTGAACTTCATGTGATCTTTTGCTGTGAGGTTTCCTTCCTTTACTTTCTTTCATATTGATGACCATGTTTCTGTGTTTTTGTATGTAACACATCTTTAAGCATCTTTTGCAGGGCTGGACGAGTGGCAACAAATTCTTTCAATTTCTGTTTGCTGTGAAAGGTCTTTCTTTCACCTTCATTCACAAATGAGAGCTTTGCAGGATATAATATTCTGGGCTGGCAGTTTTTCTCTCTTAGTACTTGGGGTATATCTTGCCATTCCCTCCTAGTTTGTAGGGTTTCTGATGAGAAGTCTGCTGTAATTCTAATTGGAGACCCTCTGAGAGTAATCTGATGTTTCTCTCTTGCACATTTTAGGATTTTTTCTTTATGTTTCACTGTGGTGAGTTTAACTATGACGTGTTGTGGTGAGGATCTCTTTAGGTAATGTTTATTAGGGGTTCTATGAGCTTCCTGAACTAGGATGTCTCTGTCCTTCTCCAAACCTGGGAAATTTTCTGCTAGTATCTCACTAAAAAGGCCTTCTAATCCTTTCTCCCTCTCCATGCTTTCAGGAACTCCTAGAACTGAATGTTGGATTTTTTAATAGTATCCTGTTGCTTCCCAACAATATTTTTTAGATTTCTAATTTCCTCTTCTTTTCTTTGATTTGACTGTATATTTTCCTGTTCTCTGTCTTCTAAGTCCGATATTCTCTCTCTTCACCCATTCTGTTTTTAATGCTCTCTAATATGTTTGTCATTTGATCCATTGAATTCTTCATTTCATTATGATTTCTCTTCACTATCACAGTTTCTTGTTGTACTAGTTGTTTCACTTCATTTTGATTCCTCCTTAATATTTCATTTTCATGCGAGAGATTTTCTATCTTGTCCATTAAGGATTTCTGTAGTTCAAGAATTTGTTTTTGAGAACTTCTTAATGATCTTTTCAGTTTTTTGAGATCCACTTTTTGCATTTCTTCTATCTCATCATCTTCATCATCTTGAATTGGGGTGTCTTTTTCATTTGGTGGCATCATAGTGTCTTCCTTGTTCTGGTTACCTCGGTTTCTGTGTTTGTTTGACATTGTGGAGATATTCTTGGTTTCTTTGCTGTGGTGCTTTTTCTTGTTATACTGTGACTCTAGATTAAGTGGACAGTCTGCTTTTGATGGATCCTTAAAGGCTGTGATGTGTGTGGCCAGAGAGCTCTGTTTGGATCTTCAGGGTTAAGGATGTGCCAAAGGTGACTCACCCAGATGGTTCTCTCACTCACTCGCTCCCGCTCTCTCTCTCTCTCTCTCTCTTTTTTTTTTTACTCAGTTGGGAAGTAATTCCACACAGCTGAGTAGAATTGAGGGTAGTTGATGTATGAAATCTGGCCCCTGTGTGTATTCATCTGCTCTACCCCTGGCACCACACAAAGAGTTTATGCAGCCCTCAGTGTGGTCTCAAATTTCTCCGCAGTCTCTCACTGGGTTGCCAAGGTTACCAAGTTTGTGTACTTGGTGAGTTCTCTCACCCCCCCTCAGATTTTCACAGTCTCAGTTCATTAGCTCCACACTTTCACTAGGTCCTAACCTCCTGTAATTTCTCCCCACCAGAGAGGTTTTTCTGCTTGGCTAATGGCAGGTGCCACTTTACATATGTAAAATGGCACCTGCTCTTTGTCTTGCTCAGCTTTGTTTATTTTTTTATCTTTTATTTTATGAATATACATTTCCAAAGTACAGCTTATGGATTACAATGGCTTCCCCCCCATAACTTCCCTCCCACCCACCACCCTCCCCTTTCCGTTCTCTCTCCCCTTCCATTCACATCAAGATTCATTTTTAATTCTCTTTATATACATAAAATCAGTTTAGTATATATAAAGATTTCAACAGTTTGCCCTCACATAGCAACACAAAGTGAAAAAATACTGTTGGAGTACTAGTTATCTTGCTCACTTTGTAAGGTGAGTGGACAGAGAGGCTAGCGTCCATGCCAGCTCCCCTTATTTATTCGTTTTTTTCTCTCCTCGTCAGCCTGATGAACTTTCCCCAGTGGGGCTTCAGGCCTCATTCCCTCTAGGCTCTTTCTGCCTTTCCCCACCAATGTCTCAATTTACCAAGGTTTTTGTCTCACTTCCCCTTCCAGCGCTGGCATGCAGATTCTGTGGTTGGGCTTCCATGTGGTGGGCAACCTGGCTCTCCCTGTAGGTCACATCCACTAAATCCGGAAGAGTTTCCTCTGCAATTTTCCCTGAGCCTTTTCCCGAGGCTACAGGAACTCCACTTTTATTAAACTATCTTTTCCTGTACTATTGGTGCCCGCCCTCACTAATCCACCATCTTGGCTCTGCCCCATTATTTCATCAATTTTATATTCAGCAATGTAGACTTTTCAGCATTACAAAGGGAATATTTCTATTTCTGAAGCCCTATTTCTGTTCAGAATGTGTAAGTCATTTTTTAGTTGTCTTTCATTATAATCCTGTGTTCTAAAAACCACCATTTTTTGCGGGGAATTTTTTTTAAACTTTTATTTAGTAAATATAAATTTCCAAAGTACAGTTTATGGATTACAATGGATTTTTCCACCCCATAACTTCCCTCCCACCCGCAACCCTCCCCTTTCCTGCTCCCTCTCCCATTCCATTCACATCAGCATTCATTTTCAATTCTCTTTATATACAGAAGACTGATTTAGTATATATTAAGATTTCATCAGTTTGCACCCACACAGAACATAAAGTGTAAAATACTGTTTGAGTATTATTTATAGCATTAATTCACATTGAACAACACATTAAGGACAGATAGTCTACATGAGGAGTAAGTACATAACGGCTCCTGTTGTTGAGTTAATAATTTGACACTTGCTTATGGCGTCCCTAATCTCCCTAGGCTCTTGTCATGAGTTGCCAAGGACATGGAAGCCTTTTGAGTTCACCGACTTCGATCTTATTTCGACAGGGTCATAGTCAAAGTGGAAGTTCTCTCCTCCCTTCAGAGAAAGGTACCTCCTTCTTTGATGGCCAATTCTTTCTACTGGGATCTCACAGAGATCTTTCATTTATTTTTTTTTCCAGAGTGCCTTGGCTTTCCATGCCTAAAATACTCTCATGGGATCTTCAGCCAGATCTGAATGCCTTTAAAGGCTGATTCTGAGGCCAGAGTGCTGTTTAGGACATACGTCATTTCATGAGTCTGCTGTGTATACCCCTTCCCATGTTGGATCATTCTCTCATTTTTTATTCTATCAGTTAGTATTAGCAGACATAAGTCTTGTTTATGTGATCCCTTTGACTCTTAGTCCTCTTAGTGTGATCAATTGTGAACTGAAATTGATCACTTGGACTAGTGAGATGGCATTGGTACATGCCTCCATGATGGGATTAAATTGGAATCCCCTGGCATGTTTTTAACACTACCATTTTGGTCAAGTCAGCTTGAGCATGTCCCAAATAGTACATCTCTTCCCTCTCTTATTCTCATTCTTATATTTAACAGAGATCTCTTTTCAGTTAAATTTAAACACCTAAGAATAATTGTGTGTTAATTACAGAGTTCAACCAATAGTATTAAGTAGAACAAAAAATACTAAAATGGATAAAGTATGAAATTGTACATCAACAGTTAGGACAAATGCTGATCAAGTCACTGTTTCTCATAGTGTCCATATCACTTCGACAGGTTTCCTTGATATTTGTCCCTTTGGGACTGGCTTAATTCACTTAGCATGATGTTTTCCAGATTCCTCCATTTTGTTAGATATGACCAGATTTCATTTTTTTTCACTGCTGTATAGTGTTCTATAGAGTACATGTCCCATAATTTCTTTATCCAGTCTACTGCTCACTTATAGATGGGCCAAGGACCTCAATAGATATTTTTCAAAAAACAAAATCCGGGTGAGAGCTGGACTGGAAGAGGACGCACTGTGACTAGAACCCGGCATCCATATGGGATGCTGCAGGCAGAGGATTAACCAAGTGAGCCACAGCGCCGTGAAGCAAGACCCCTACCTTTCACCTTACACAAAAATTCACTCAACATGGATTAAAGACTTAAATCTACAACCCGAAACCATCAAATTATTAGAGAGTATTGGAGAAACCCTGCAAGATATAGGTGCAGGCAAAGACTTCTTGGAAAAGACCCCAGAAGCACAGGCAGTCAAAACCAAAATTAACATTTGGGATTGCATCAAATTGAGAAGTTTCTGTACTTCAAAATAAGCAGTCAGGAAAGTGAAGAGGCAACTGACAGAATGGGAAAAAATATTTGCAAACTATACTATAGATAAAAGGTTGATAACCAGAATCTACAAAGAAATCAAGAAAATCCACAACAACAAAACAAACAGCCCACTTAAGAGGTGGGCCAAGGACCTCAATAGTCATTTTTTGAAAGAGGAAATCCAAATGGCCAACAGACACATGAAAAAATGTTCAAGATCACTAGCAATCAGACAAATGCAAATCAACACCACAATGAGGTTTCATCTCACCCCGGTGAGAATGGCTCACATTCAGAAATCTCCCAACAACAGATGCTGGAGAGGATGTGGGGAAATAGGGACACTAACCCACTGTTGGTGGGAATGCAATCTGGTTAAGCCACGATGGAAGTCAATCTGGAGATTCCTCAGAAACCTGAACATAACCCTACCATACAACCCAGCCATCCCACTCCTTGTAATTTACCCAAAGGAAATTAAATTGACAAACAAAAAAGCTGTCTGCACCTTAATGTTTATTGCAGCTCAGTTCACAATAGCTAAGACCAGGGAATCTTGACTTGCATGTCAAACTACAGTTATTTATTTAGATTAGTCACCATTCCAATGCTTTACTACACAAGCATGTGTAACTTACACAGGACACAGGGGCTCCCAATATTTCTTTGGAGAGTGCTAATAGTGGTAAAAAATTCAAACTAGAGAAGAAATGGGTTTCATCATATGGTCTATATAAGCAGAAATTTGTGTGAATTTGAAAAGATATTAAGGATTCAAAATTATTTTCCAAATACTTACATATTAAATGGTATTTTTTCAAATCCTGATGTCAATTGTTTTTAATAGTAGGTTTTTAATCTATAATCAACAATCTATATGAAAACAAGCACTTACAAAATCACAGTCCCTGATGTGCTGAGTAGGAAGGATATATTAGCCAGGTCCCACATCTTTATAGAACTACTTTTCATTAATATTTATAAAGATACAGCTCTGCATTTCCTCAAGCAACTTTTAACTAAAGCTCAGTAGTTTAATAATTTACCTCTCATCTGTTAATGTTAATTGTATAACATTATGTTAATGTTTGTTGTAATAGTTATTACAGCTCTAGTCATAAAGTTGCACAAATTTGGGGGCTTCTTACAATTTTTCTCTGTAATTTTCCCACATGCTTTGTTATTTCTTAACAGCCACAGATAGAACAGTGATTCTTCTGGAATATGTGTCCTGTTGAAGCAGAATCACTGTAGAAAAGCTATTTACTGGAGTCTGTACTGTGGCATGGCAGGGCAATCCTCAGTCTGGTGTGAGTCCTGGCTCCTCTACTCTGATACAGCTCCTTGCTGATGTATGGAGAGAGCATCAGAAATGGTCTGAGTTCTTCCATGCTTGTGAAAGACCCAGCATAAACTCCTGGCTATTGACTTAAGCCTGGCCCAGCCTTGGCCATTGAGGCCATTTGGGAGTGAACCAGTGGATGGAGGACTACTCTTCTAGCCTCTGCCCCCCCCTCTGCAATTATAACTTTCAAATAAATGAATGAATCTGTAATAAAAAGCTGTTTACCTGCTATATTGTATTCCATTGTAGGAATAAATCAGTTTCTTACTGAAGGGCTCTGAGATTTCTACATGCACTGTCATAACATCCTTGTAAGTCATTCTGTGTGTATGTAGGCCAAAGTACATCAGATTTAGAATTCCTGAACGCCAAGTTATAGCTGCAATTTTAATGTTTGTCAAATTAATGCCTAAGCTATATGTATATATCTATATTGTTACTAGCAACTTTTGTTCTCATTTCCTAAATTATGATTTTGTTGTTGAGACCAACAATTGTGACTATCTGAAGGATATCAAATGATACCTTGTTTTAATTTTCAACTCTTTGATGACTTGATGACTAGTTATATTGCCTTCATAGGTTTTAATTATATAGATACTTCCTCTGTAGCAGAAATAGACTCATATTTTATTAGTTTTTCCATAATTTTCTTATTGATATATGGATGTATACTCAAGATATAGATATATCAGAATTTTGTCTATACATATGCACATATATTCTCATAGTCTGTCTTTATATTTTTAATGCACATAAATTTTAAATTTAACTTTAGGTATATATATTTATCAAATTCTACATTTACAAATTTTTTGTTTAGTTCAGAAATAATCAGTTGATCCTGATATCCTATTTTCTCTGATATTTGATTCTTATAATGTTCACATATGCTCTTGCTAATTTTTAAAGATGAGAAGTGAAGCTTTAATTTAAATATTCTCCTATGAGAAGGAACCAATCCAGTACCATTTTAAAAGCTATTTTGACAAAGGTTTAAACAAACGAATTTAAGGGGGAGGGGAGATGGGGGTGTGGATGAGGGAATGAAGAGAAAGAGGTAGGAAAGAAGGAAGGAAGGAAGGAAGGAAGGAAGGAAGGTAGGTAGGAAGGAAGGAAGGAAGGAAAGAAAAAGGGAAGGAAGGAAAGAAAAAAGGAAGGAAGGAAGGAAGGAAGGAAGGAAGGAAGGAAGGAAGGAAGGAAGGGAAGCTGGATGAGAAGAGAAGCAGAAGAGAAAGTAGAAGATGAAAAGAAGTGAGAGTTTCTGTCTACTGGTTCACTCTCAAAATGTGGGGCTCAAGCACTTCAGCTATTATTTGCTGCCTTCCCAGGTACACTAGCAGAAAGCTCTGATCCAGCACATTCATAATTAATAGCAGAGGAATCCATTAGTCTAATTGTTTCTGTACTTATATCCCACTGCGTTCTTATAATTTTACAAATTTTAAGTTTGCAAAGATGAGTTGTCCCAGTTTACAGCATCTTTGACATTCTTGTTCTCCTATCATCTAAAGATTTTTGGAGAATATGAAAGTTCCATGAGTTACCTTTTGGTGTTTTGATTAAAAGTGTTGAATACAAATGATAATTTGGAGAACAACAGTTTTATTCTGCTCTTAATTTTCAAAATTTATTTTTAAATTGAAATTAACATTTATTTTTATCATACATTCATTCCATCTATTGAGAGGATCAAAAAGCTTTTCTTGTTCTATTTGTTAATGTTAATATAGTTTAGTTATATAAATAGCTGGTATTCTAGTGTTAAATCACTCTTACATTTAAGCACATAATTTATTCATGATAAGCTCAAGTTTAAAAAAAGCCTAAGATATTGGTATCTCATTCGTTTATCAGAGAATAAGTCCTTCCCATTAATCCACCACAATCTCCTTACAACTTACCATCCAATATCAGGTATTGCTAAGCTAGTAGCCTATGTGTTTATAGAACCATAACAAAATATCAAAGACTAGGGGACACCGTACAATTCTAGAGGCTGGAAAGTCAAGGACCAACATGACACCAATTTTGCTCTTGGTGAGGACTCTGCTCCTGCCTTGCAGATAGCCACACATGCTGTATCCTCACATGTCTCTCCTCCAGGCATGCCTGTCTAGAACTTTTCTTTTTCTAGTTGAGCTCGCATCATGAAGGGCACATGCTCAAGACAACCTCACCCTAATTTCCTCCCCCACAAATCTATGTCCAAATATCATTATACTGGGAGTTAGGCTTCAAGACATTAAATTTGGAGAGACACTCTTTTTAAAGGAAATATTACTCTTTTTTATTTAGTAAATATAAATTTCCAAAGTACATTTTATGGATTACAATGGCTTTCCCCCCATAATTTTCCTCCCACTCACACCCCTCCCATCTCCCACTCCCACTCCCATTCCATTCACATCAAGATTCATTTTCAATTATCTTTATATACAGAAGATCGATTCAGTATATATTAAGTAAAGATTTCATCAGTTTGCACCCACACAGAAACACAAAGTGTAAAAATACTGTTTCAGTACTAGTTATAGCATTACTTCACATTGGATAACACATTAAGGACAGATCCCACATAAGTAAGTACACAGTGACTCCTGTTGTTGACTTAACAATTTGACACTCTTGTTTATGGCGTCAGTAATCATTTGGAGAAACATTTAGTCCATATCAGGTGGGGAGAAAGAATTGTTACATTTGGCTCCTCCAGAAGTTATTCTCTGCCACAATAAAACAATATTTCTATAAACTAAAACAAGATAAGACCTTGCATTTATGAAGAAAAGTAAGTCTGTGGGTATTTGGATTTTGCAAAAAAAAAAAAAGCAAGTTGTTGGGATGTAATGTTTCTTTTTCTTATTTCGAATTTTTATTTGTGTGTCATATGAATACCCAAATCTACTTGCTTAGCAAAGTTCAGCAACACTACATTGTCATTAACTAGAGTTACCCTGTTGTATAACAGATCCTCCTATCCAACTAAACAGTAGTGTGTTTTCACTATCACACCATTTCCCATGTATGAGCCCCAACTAGCCATTATCGTACTCTGCTTTTGTAACTACACTTTTCTCATTCCATATATTAGTTAGATCATGTAGTGCTGTCTTTCTGTGCCTGGCTATTTAATTAGGCATAATATCTGATAGCTTCATTTCTGTTTCTGCAGGGCAGGAAACCACCTCCCCATCAAAGTTGGAAAGCATTCCATCATTTAAATACAAGCGCACCTCAAAAAGTTCATGGAAAATGGAATTAAAATATGTTTAAGTACAAAGAAATTTACATACACACACACACATATGTTCAAAGAGTTTTTAAGAAAAGTCTAGAGAAATTACCCATGGTTCAAAAATGTTTGCAGTAAAATAGCTTTTCCTTGATTTGCATTTCAAACAAACATTTTAAGGTACATGTTATCACATTTTCTTTATCCATACATCCACTGATGGACATTTAGGTTGCAATTATAACATGGTTTGTGTAAATAATGCTGCCATGAAAACACAGTGAATCTCTCTCTTTGACATTCTGATTTCATGTGCTTTGTATATATTCCAGAGATATTGTTGCCACAGTATATGATGGCTTTATTTTTAATGCTTTTGAGTCTTCCATAGTGTTTTCCATAACAGACCTGTTTTTTTACATTCTTGCAAGGGAGATACCAGGTTCCCTTTTTCTCCATATTTTAACCAACATTCTCTCTTTTTTTTGTTTTGAAAATAGCCGGTTTTTTTTTTGACAGGCAGAGTGGACAGTGAGAGAGAGAGAGACAGAGAGAAAGGTCTTCCTTTTGCCGTTAGTTCACCCTCCAATGGCCGCCGCGGTAGGCGCACTGCGGCCGGCGCACCGCACTGATCCAATGGCAGGAGCCAGGTGCCTATCCTGGTCTCCCATGGGGTGCAGTGCCCAAGCACTTGAGCCATCCTCCACTGCACTCCCTGGCCACAGCAGAATAGCCATTTTATCAGGTGTGAGATATCTCCTTGTGGTTTTAATTTGTATTTTCCTAATGACTATTGATGTTACGCACATTTTTATATTTACCTGTTGATCATTTCTATGTCTTCTTGTGAGAATTGACACTTCATGTCCTTTAATAATTTATTTTATTTCTACTGAGTTGTTCGAGTTCATGGTGTCCTTTTGTATTTTGTTTATAAAACCATTATTTCATTACGAAAATTATAATGTTGAGTCTAAGGAAAACAGAAAAAATAAATCTTGAAATTATTCTTGAATTATTTCCACATCAGTGCATGATTTTCTTTGGTAAAATTAGAGTCATGTAATTCAGTATCTACCAGTATATTTGCATTGCCAATTTAGCAATTTTTAGTTTTCTTTGGTTATGTTTCACTCTTTGTTTTTCTCTTTCTGTATTGTCTCCTGAGCATGAGAGAATATATTTATTCTTCTGGTTAATAACATATTTCTTATTTTTAGTCTTTCTTATTTTATTTTCCAATAAGATAATTATGACTGAGATTTCAATGCATTATTAATTGGGGTCATAGTTAATTCATTTGATTATTTTTTTTTATTTTTTCAAAAGGCAGAGAAACAGAGAGACACCATGTGCTGCCATCTAGTGTTTCACATCACCAACGACAAGCAATCAGGACTGGACTGGGCCATACTAGGAGCCAAGTGTCCCTCATGAGTGCCAGTGCCTCAACTACTTTGACCACCACATGTTGCTTTACAAGGAATGCATTATCAGGAAGCTAGAATCAGGAATGGAACCAGGAATCAAATCCAAGCACTCTGAAATGGGATATAAGGGTCTGAAGCAGCATCTTAACTGTTGTGTCAAATGCTCACTCCATAATTTTTTTTTAATAGAAATAAGTACTCTTGTTTTTTAAAGATATGTAATTTTATTTTTGCTTTTCAATTTTATATGATTGCTATTTATGAAGAATTATTTTCCTAAATGGCATGGGTATTATTACAAAGTTTTGATTATGACTTTAAGAAATATATGTGTTGAGGGGCCGGTGTTGTGGTGCAGTGAGTTAATGCCATGGCTTGAAGTGCCAGCATCCCATATGGGCACCGGTTGGAAACCTGGCTACTCCACTTCTGATCCAGCTCTCTGCTGTGACTTGGGAAAGCAGTAGAAGATGGCCCAAGTCCTTGGGCCCCTGCACCCACAGAGGAGATCTGGAAGAAGCTCCTGCCTCCTTGGTTCATATTGACACAGTTCCAGCCATTGTGGCCAACTGGGGAGTGAACCATTGGATGGAAGACCTCTCTGTCTCTGTGTAACTCTTTCAAATAAATAAATAATTCCTTAAAAAAGGAAATATATGTGTTGCTTGAAGTTTATGTAATTTGAATTCTACAGATTATGCTGAATGGAATTTATTAGTTTTGCTATGGAACAGCAACTATTTCTAAAAATGTTTTATACAAATGAAAAATAAAAGACTCCCATAATATTCTAGATTAGGGATTACACATGAAAACATTGTCCACCTGCAGCACCGACATTCCATATGGGCACCAGGTTCTAGTCCCAGTTGCTCCTCTTCCAGCCCAGTTCTCTACTGTGGCCCAGGAGGGTGGTGGAGGATGGCCCAAGTGCTTGTGCCCCTGCACCCTCATGGGAGACCAGGAAGAAGCTCCTTGCTCCTGGCTTTGGATCATTGGAGCGCTGGCCATGGCAGCCATTTGGGGAGTGAACCAATGGAACGAAGACCTTTCTTTCTCTCTGTCTCTCTCTCTCTGTCTATAACTCTACCTGTAAAATAAATATAAAAAATAGGCAGTTGTTCAGTCAGGCATATTTTCAGTAGGCAGAAGAGGTGAGAATTTGGCCTAGTGGTTAAGACATCACTTAGAATACCCACCTTCCATATGAGAACGTGGTTTCTTGAGTCAGCTCCACTTCTGATTCCAGCTTACTGGTGGTGTGCATTCTAGGAGGTAGCTGGTGATGACTCATATGCTTGGATCTCCTCCAACCAAATGGAAACCTTAGTGAATTCTGTGGTCCTGGCTTTGAAATGGCCTAGCCCAGGCCATCAAAGGGGTTTGGCACCCTCCCAAAATAGAAAGATAATTTGATAGATAGATAGATAGATAAATAGATAGGTTGATTTTCAAAATACATGTATCTATAGTTTTGTATCTTCTCCTGCATGTTTTCTATACCTAATTGTCCATAATAAGATTTCTCTGATTATCTGCAAGGATTACTATTTTAAAAAATATAATTTGTTGCTGAATAGAAATGTCTGTCACTAAAGATTTATGGTTCTTCTGATTTTTATCAAAAAATAAAGAAGATGAGTGAAACATCTTTCAACAATAATCAGAAAACAATGGTAAAGACATCAAAATATATTCTTTTGTTTTTCTGTCTTCATGTTGTGGGATCTGTGAAATTCTTGTTTCAGACTTATCTAACAGCAGGTAAAAATCTGTACTCAGACATACTTGAAGATCCAAAATTCTATAATCTATAGAGTTTTCTTTATTTTTTTCTGGAAAAATATATATGCTCTCAAGCTCAATTTTTCAAGATTTATTTATTTATTTGAAATTCAGAGTTACAGAGAGAGGAGGAGATGCAAAAAGAGAGAGATGTCTTCCATCCACTGGTTAAGTCCCCAGTTGGTTGCAACAGCTAGGTCTGCACCTATCCAGGAACCAGGAGCTCCCTTTGCATCTTCTCATGCAGGTATAGGGTCCCAAGGACTTAGGCCATCTTCTACTGCTTTCCCAGGCCATAGCAGAGAGATGGATCAGAATTGGAGCAGCTGAATTGACACCCATAAGGGATGCCGGCACTGTGGGTGGCAGCTTTATACACTATTCCACAGTGCTGACACCTAACGTTTTTAACAACAAGATTCGTTCTGTTATTTATGTTGTGTCTGCTTCCTCTCTAAGAATTGGCTTTAAAATTACATCACATTCGGGCTGGCACTTTGGTATACTGAGTTAAGCCTCTGCCTACTGCTCTGGCATTGCATATAAGCCTCAGGTCTAATCCAAGCTACTCCTTTTCCAATCTGGCTCTCTGCTAAGGTGAGGGAAGGCAGTAGAAGCTGGCTGAAGTTCTTGGGTCTTTGCACCTGCATAGGAGATCCAGAAGAAGCTCCTGGATCCTGGCTTTAGTTTGGCTCAGCTTTGCCCATTGTGACCATCTGGGGAGTAAACCAGTGGATGAAAGACATTTCTTTGTGTATCTCCCCATTTCTCTGTAACTCTATATCTCAAATAAATAAATAAATAAAATCTTTAAAAAGTTGGTCATGTTGTAGGGGTTCTGATGACCAGAACATGGCCGTACATTGATGAGAAGCATAGAAAACTTAAATATTGAGGTTGAGCATATATTATGAATGATTTAAAAATGAAATGAGACATTTACAGTTAAATTTTGTGTTCTAAGAATTGAAACTTTAAAGCCTATGTGTAATAATTCAACATATTACATTGTGACAACATATTATATTCTGACAGAGGCATAGTTTTCAGCTTACCTTATTTATGAGAAACATAGCCTAGACAAAAATTTAAAATATTGTTATCTATGAATTTGATCATTTACCAAAGTTAGTTCATAAAATTCACTTGCCTGCATTGATGTGACCAATGCTACCTTAATTCAAAAATCAGAAAATGATACAACAAAGATGATGAACATGTGTGAAAAAATCCTCAAGAAAGTACAAGCTAATGGAATCCAACAACACACCACACAGTTTATTCACCCAGACTGAGTATAACTCATTACTTATATACAGATTGTTCAACATATAAAACCCAATGAATGTGATACATATTGTTAATTTTATTAAACAATATTATTTTACCTCAATAGATGAAGAGAAAACATTTGATAAAATAGCATTCTTTCTTGATAAAAACCTTAAGCAACTTTTGTATAGAAGGAGCATTCATTAATTCAATCAACACAATATATGAAAAAATCACAAACAGAACATATTTAAATTGTAATAATTGGAATCATTTGCACTAAAATCAGGAACCAGGCAATGATGGCCTCTCTCACAATTGCTATTAAATGTTGTTCTAGAAGATTTATCCAGAACCTTTAAGAAAGAAAACAAATCAAGAAATACAAATTGGAAAGGAGGAAGTCACTATCCCTGTTGGTGGATGACATGATTCTATAATTAGGGAAAGCAAGACTCCAATAAGGTATTATTGTTGGGGCCAGTGCTGCGATGCAGAGGGTTAACACCCTGGCCTGATGTGCCAGCATCCCATATGGGTGCTGGTTCAAGACCGAGCTGCTCTACTTCTGATTCAGCTCTCTGCTGTGGCCTGGGAAAGTAGTGGAAGATGACCCAAGTCCTTGGGCCCCTGCACCCACATAGGAGACCTGGAAAAAGCTCCTGGCTCCTGGCTTCAGATCAACACTGCACCTGCTGTTGTGGCCAATTGAGTAGTGAACCAGCATTTAGAAGACCTCTCTCTCTTGCTCTCTCTCTCTCTCTCTGCCTCTCCTCTCTCTGTGTAACTCTGACTTTCAAATAAGTAAGTAAATCATTAAAAAAATACTATTGGAATTCATTTTAGAGTTTGTTAACAAAGTTTCAGGATATAAAAAACAACACACAAAAATCAGTTGCCTTTGCAAACATAGAAGATGCCATGGCTGAAAAAAATGTTGTAATATCAGTACCATTTAAATAGCTTAAAATATTTAAACTCCTTGGAATAAATTTAGGCAAGGATGCTAAAGATCACTAAAATGAAAATTACAAAACATTAAAGAAATGAATAGGACAGGCAAGGTTGTAAAGACCTTCCATTTTTGTGGATTAGGAAAATAAGTATCATCAAAATGTGCACACTACCCAAAGCATGTTACAGATTCAATATAATCGCAATCAAGATAATAATGACATTCTTCTGGGATCTTGATAAAACACTGCTAAAAATCATATGGAAACATAAGAGACCCTAAAAAACTTACACAATCTTAACAAAAACAGCACCAGAAGCATCATCATGGTAGATTTTGACATACTATATGATATTTATACTCAAAACAGCATAGTATTTGCATAAAAATTGACATGTTGACCATTGTAAATGAATAAAAATCTGCAAATTAATTTGCACATTACAACCAATTAATCTTTGACTAATGAGCTAAAATTAATCCCTGAAGAAAGAACAGTCTGCAAAATGATACAGGAAATTTGGATCTTCACATGCAGAGTTATGAAACAGGATTCCTACCATACAGGTTATAGAAAAGTCTTCTCTAAATATATCAAGGTTCTAAATATATGTCCTGATACTATTAAATTACTAGAGGTAAATATCAAGAAAAATGTACATTGGCATATGGAAAGACATTTTAGGAAACATCACAGAAGCCCTGGCAATAGAAGTTAAAAAAGACAAATAGGATTACATCAAGCTAAGTAGCTTCTAGACTGCAAAGGAAACACTCAACAAATTGAAGAGGCAGCTGACAAAATGGGAGAAAATATTTGCAAACTATGTACGTGATAAAGGATTAATTTCCAGAAACAATAAATTGTTCAAGAAATTCTACAACAATAAAGCAAACAATCCAGTAAAGAAATGGGAAAATGACATGAACAGGCATTTTTTAAAGATGAAATTCTAGTGGCCAACAGGCACATGAAAAATGCTCATGATTACTAGCCATCACAGAAATGCAAAGAAAAACCATAATAAGTTTCACCTTACCTCAGTTAAAGTGACTATTATTCACTCAAAAACAAACAAATAATAAAGTTGGTTATCATCCAGGGTGGAGCCAAGATGGCAGAGGAGTGAGGGCGCACACAACAGTTGGGGAAAAGAAATTTTAACAGGGGTGGAGTTACTGTACCCTTAAGAAGAGACTCAGAGGAAAAAACTGTAGAGGAAACTATTCCGGATCTAGTGGATGTGACACAGAGGACCTACGAGGAGAGCAAGGAGGCCCACTGCTGAGCCGAGCTGCACAGAGCCCTGCTGAGCCGCACGGAGCCGCGCTGAGCCCTGCTGAGCTGCACAGAGCCACGCTGAGGCGCACATAGCAGCGCCCAGCCGTGCCGCACCACGCCGCCCCGACCAAAACTGAGCCACGCCATGGACACGGGGGCCACAAGAGTTGGCAAAACAGAGAGCCCAGCTACAGAAGCCCACCCACAGAATTTGAGATCCGGCAATGGAAAGAAAGGTAACCCGAGACATTGGCCGCGAAGGTTAGACCTTGGTCCGAGTTCACGCGGGGAGGAGGGGGAACTACACCAGGCTGACTGGAAGAAAAAAAAAGGGGGGGGGTCCAGCTGGGACACTAGCCTCTCTCTGCACTCTTCTTACAAACCCCAGAAAGACAAAGAGCAGGGACCACTTTACATAAGTAAAACAAACTCCTTAGCCTAGGCAACACTGAAGAACCAAACAGAGCTCTTTGGCCACACCTCCAAGATAACAAACAAACACAGAAACCAAGGAAACAAGAGCAAGGAAGACACTATAATGCCCCCAAATAAAAAAGACACCCCAATTCAAGATTATAAAGATGATGAGATAGAAGAAATGCAAGAAGCAGATCTCAAAAAATTGACAAGGTCATTAAGAAGCTCTCAAAAACAAATTCTTGAACTACAGAAATCCTTAATGGACAAGATAGAAAATCTCTCGCGCGAAAATGAAATATTAAGGAGGAATCAAAATGAAATGAAACAACTAGTAGAACAAGAAACACTGATAGTGACGAGAAAACATACTGAAATGAAGAATTCAATAGATCAAATGACAAACACATTAGAGAGCCTTAAAAACAGAATGGGTGAAGCAGAAGAGAGAATATCAGACTTAGAAGACAGAGAACAGGAAAGGAAACAGGCAAACCAAAGAAAAGAAGAGGAAATTAGAAATCTAAAAAATATTGGCAGGAATCTACAGGATACTATTAAAAAACCCAACATTCGGGTTCTAGGAGTTCCTGAAGGCATGGAGAGGGAGAAAGGATTAGAAGGCCTTTTTAGTGAGATACTAGCAGAAAATTTCCCAGGTTTGGAGAAGGACAGAGACATCTTTGTACAGGAAGCTTATAGAACCCCTAATAAAAATGACCAAAAGAGATCCTCACCATGACACATCATAATTAAACTCACCAGAGTGAAAAATAAAGAAATGATCTTAAAATGCACAAGAGAGAAACATCACACCACTCTCAAAGGATCCCCAATTAGACTCACAGCTGACTTCTCATCAGAAACCTTACAAGCGAGGAGGGAATGGCGAGATATAGCCCAGGTACTAAGAGAGAAAAACTGCCAGCCCAGAATATTATATCCTGCAAAGCTCTCATTTGTGAATGAAGGTGAAATAAAGACATTTCACAGCAAACAGAAATTGGAAGAATTTGTTGCTACTCATCCAGCCCTGCAAAAGATGCTTAAAGGTGTGATACACGCAGAAACACAGAAACACGGTCACCAATATGAAAGAAGGTAAAGGAAGGAAACCACACAGCAAAAGATCACAGGAAACCCAAAAATGATAGGGCAAAGTTTTACTTATCGATAGTCACATTAAACGTTAAAGGCCTGAACAATCCAGTTAAAAGACACTGATTGGCTGATTGGGTTAAGGAACAAAACCCATCTATCTGCTGCTTACAAGAAACTCATCTGTCCAACAATGATGCATACAGACTGAAAGTGAATGGCTGGAAAAAGATATAACATGCCAACAGAAATGAAAAAAGAGTGGGCGTAGCCATCTTAATATCAGATAACATAAATTTTACCACAAAAACTATTAGGAGAGACAAAGAGGGGCATTTTATAATGATTAAGGGATCCATTCAACAGAAAGATATAACAATTATCAATGTATATGCACCTAATTACAGGGCAACGGTTTATTTAAAAGACTTGTTAAGGGACTTAAAGGGAGACTTAGACCCCGATACAATAGAACTGGGGAATTTCAATACTCCACTCGCAGAGATAGACAGATCATCAGGACAGAACATCAACAAGGAGACAGTAGATTTAAACGACACTATAGCTCAAATGGACCTAACAGATATCTACAGAACATTTCATCCTACATCTAAAGACTTTACATTCTTCTCAGCAGTACATGGAACCTTCTCTAGGATTGACCACATACTAGGCCATAAAGCAAGTCTCAGCAAATTCAAAAGAATTAGAATCATACCATGCAGCTTCTCAGACCACAAAGCAATGAAGTTGGAAATTAGCAACTCGGGAATCCCTAGAGCATGTGCAAACACATGGAGACTGAACAACATGCTCCTGAATGAACAATGGTCATAGAAGAAATTAAAAGAGAAATCAAAAATTTTCTGGAAGAAAATGAGGATAAAAGCACAACATACCAAAACCTATGGGATACAGCAAAAGCAGTGTTAAGAGGAAAGTTTATATCAATAGGTGCCTACATCAAGAAATTGGAAAGGCACCAAATAGATGAACTTTCAAGTCATCTCAAGGATCTAGAAAATCAGCAGCAAACCAAACCCAAACCCATTAGGAGAAGAGAAATAATCAAAATCAAAGAAGAAATCAACAGGATTGAATCCAAAAAAAATTACAAAAAATCAACCAAACGAGGAGCTGGTTTTTTGAAAAAATAAACAAAATTGACACCCCATTGGCCCAACTAACTAAAAAAAGAAAAGACCCAAATCAATATAATCAGAGATGAAAATGGAAACATAACAACAGACACCACAGAAATAAAAAGAATCATCAGAAATTACTACAAGGACTTGTATGCCAGCAAACAGGGAAATCTATCAGAAATGGATAGATTACTGGACACATGCAATCTACCTAAATTGAACCAGGAAGACATAGAAAACCTAAACAGACCCATAGCTGACACAGAAATTGAAACAGTAATAAAGGCCCTCCCAACAAAGAAAAGCCCAGGACCAGATGGATTCACTGCTGAGTTCTACCAGGCATTTAGAGAAGAACTAACTCCAATTCTTCTCAAACTATTCAAAACAATCGAAAAAGAGGGAATCCTCCCAAATTCTTTCTATGAAGCCAGCATCACCTTAATTCCTAAGCCAGAAAAAGATGCAGCATTGAAAGAGAATTACAGACCAATATCCCTGATGAACATAGATGCCAAAAACCTCAATAAAATTCTGGCCAATAGAATGCAACAACACATTAGAAAGATCATCCACCCAGACCAAGTGGGATTTATCCCTGGTATGCAGGGATGGTTCAATGTTCGCAAAACAATCAACGTGATACACCACATTAACAAACTGCAGAAGAAAAACCATATGATTCTCTCAATAGACGCAGAGAAAGCATTTGATAAAATACAACACCCTTTCATGATGAAAACCCTAAGCAAAATGGGTATAAAAGGAACATTCCTCAATACAATCAAAGCAATTTATGAAACACCTACGGCCAGTATCCAATTGAACAGGGAAAAGTTGGAAGCATTTCTGCTGAGATCTGGTACCAGACAGGGATGCTCACTCTCACCACTGCTCTTCAATATAGTTCTGGAAGTCTTAGCCAGAGCTATTAGGCAAGAAAAAGAAATTAAAGGGATACAAATTGGGAAGGAAGAACTCAAACTATCCCTCTTGGCAGACAATATGATTCTTTATTTAGGGGACCCAAAGAACTCTACTAAGAGACTATTGGAACTCATCGAAGAGTTTGGCAAAGTAGCAGGATATAAAATCAATGCACAAAAATCAACAGCCTTTGTATACACAGGCAATGCCACGGCTGAGGAAGAACTTCTAAGTTCAATCCCATTCTCAATAGCTACAAAAACAAATACCTTGGAATAAACTTAACCAAGGACATTAAAGATCTCTACGATGAAAATTACAAAACCTTTAAGGAAGAAATAGAAGAGGATACCAAAAAATGGAGGAATCTTCCATGCTCATGGATTGGAAGAATCAATATCATCAAAATGTCCATTCTCCCAAAAGCAATTTATGCATTCAATGCAATACCAATCAAAATACCAAAGGCATTCTTCTCAGATCTGGAAAAAATGATGCTGAAATTCATATGGAGACACAGGAGACCTCGAATAGCCAAAGCAATCTTGTACAACAAAAACAAAGCTGGAGGCATCACAATGCCAGATTTCAGGACATACTGCAGGGCAGTTGTTATCAAAACAGTAAGGTACTGGTACATAAACAGATGGATAGACCAATGGAACAGAATAGAAACACCAGAAATCAACCCAAACATCTACAGTCAACTCATATGTCATCAAGGATCCAAAACCAATCCCTGAAGTAAGGACAGACTATTCAATAAATGGTGCTGGGAAACTGGATTTCCATGTGCAGAATCATGAAACAAGATCCCTTTCACCTTACACAAAAATTCACTCAACATGGATCAAAAACTTAAATCTATGACCAGACACCATCAAATTATTAGAGAACATTGGAGAAACCCTGCAAGATATAGGCACAGGTAAAGACTTCTTGGAAAAGTCCCCAGATGCACAGGCAGTCAAAACCAAAATTAACATTTGGGATTGCATCAAATTGAGAAGTTTTTGTACTTCAAAAGAAGCAGTCAGGAAAGTGAAGAGGCAACCAACAGAATGGGAAAAATATTTGCGAACTATACTACAGATAAAGGGTTGATAACCAGAATCTACAAAGAAATCAAGAAAATCCACAACAACAGAACAAATAACCCACTTAAGAGATGGGCCAAGGACCTCAACAGATATCTTTCCAAAGAGGAAATCCAAATGGCCAACAGACACATGAAAAAATGTTCAAGATCACTAGCAATCAGGGAAATGCAAATCAAAACCACAATTAGGTTTCACCTCACCCTGGTGAGAATGGCTCACATTCAGAAATCAACCAACAACAGATGCTGGAGAGGATGTGGGGAAAAAGGGACACTAACCAACTTTTGGTGGGAATGCAAACTGGTTAAGCCACTATGGAAGTCAATCTGGAGATTCCTCATAAACCTGAACATAACCCTACTATACAACCCAGCCATCCCACTCTTTGGAATTTACCCAAAAGAAATTAAACCATCAAACAAAAATGCCATCAGCACATTAATGTTTATTGCAGTTCAATTCACAATAGCTAAGCCTGGGATCCAACCCAAATGCCCATCAACAGTAGACTGGATAAAGAAATTATGGGACATGTACTCTATGGAATAATATACAGCAGTCAAAAACAATGAAACCCAGTCATTTGCAACAAGATGGAGCAATCTGGAAAGCATCATGCTAAGTGAATTAAGCCAGTCCCAAAGAAACAAATATTCGTTTTGCCTGATCGGCGACTACTGAACACCAAAGGGTAACCTGTGGAAGTGTAATGGACACTATGAGAAATAGTGACTTGATCAGCTATGGTGCTGACTGCTGATGTACAATGTAACACTTTATCCATTTTAGTATTTTTTTTTGGTAAACTCTGTAATTAACACACAATTATTCTGAGGTGTCTAAATCTTAACTGAAAAGTGATCCCGGTTAAATATAAGAATGAGAAAAAGAGAGGGAGGAGATGTACAATAGGGGGCATGCTCAGTTAGATTTGCCCCAAATGATGGAGTTAGAAAAGTGCCAGGGGATTCCAATATAATCCCATCAAGGTGGCATGTACCAATGCCATCTCACTAGTCCAAGTGATCAATTTCAGTTCACAACTGATCATACTGATAGATCTAAGAGTCAAAGGGATCACACAAACAAGATTAATGTCTGCTAATGCTAACTGATAAAAAAAGGGAGAGAAGGATCCAACATGGGAAGGGGGAGACATAGCAGACTCATAGAATGACAGATGTCCTAAATAACACTCTGGCTTCAGAATCAGCCCTTAAGGCATTTGGATCTGGCTGAAGAGCTTATGAGAGTATTTTAGGCATGGAAAGCCAAGACACGCTGGGGAAAAAAAAAGATGAAGAAGAATAAGAAGACCTAAATGAAGGATCTCAGTGAGTGTGATCCCAGTGAAAAGAATGGGGCCATCAAGGTAGGAGGTACCTTTCTCTGAAGGGAGGAGAGAACTTCCACTTTGACTATGACCCTATCGGAATAAGATCAAAGTCAGCGAACTCTAAAGGCTTCCATAGCCCTGGCAACTCATGACTAGAGCCTAGGGAGATTACTGACGCCATGAACAGGAGTGTCAAATCGTTAAGTCAGCAACAGGAGTCACTGTGTACTTACGTCCCATGTGGGATCTGTCCTTAATTGGTTGTCGAAGGTGAAGTAATGATATAGCTAGTACTGAAACAGTATTTTTACACTTTGTGGTTATGTGTGGGTGCAAACTGATGAAATCTTTACTTAGTATATATTAAAGCGATCTTCTGTATATAAAGATAATTGAAAATGAAAAAAAAAAACCCTTGGTGTTAAATTGGAAATTACATAGATAATTAATCAATTTTTAAAAAAAATATCATGCAGGATCTCTGTCATTAATGTGATGTACACTGTTATTTGATGCTATAACTAGTACTCCAACAGTATTTTCACTTTGTGTTGCTATGTGAAGGCAAACAGTTGAAATCTTTATATGTACTAAACTGATTTTCTGTATATAAAGAGAATTGAAAATGAATCTTGATGGGAATGGAAGGGGAGAGCGAGGAGGAAAGGGGAGGGTTGCGGTTTGGGGAAGGTTGTGTGGGGAGAAGCCTTTGTAATCCATAAGATGTACTTTGGAAATTTATATTCACTAAATAAAAATATATATACATATATATGTATAAATAAAAATAGAGAAAAAAATTTTCTTTTCAATGATGAACACTATTAAAATTCACTGATGAAACACTGAACAATAAAGATATTTGAAATTCTTGAAAAAAAAGTTGGTTATCATCCATTCAAAAAACAAAAACAATACATAACAAAAATTGGTGAGGATATGGTGGAAAAGTTATACTTATACACTGTATGTAGGAATGTAAACTAGTACAACCATTATGAAAGATGGCATGAAGAGTCATCAAAAATCTGAAAATGAATCTACTATATGACCTAGCTATGCCACTCCAGGGAATTTACCCAAATGAAATGAAATCAGTATGTGAAAAAATTATCTGCAGCCCTAAGTTCATTAAAGCCCATCTTACAATAGCTAAGACATGGAATCAACCCAGATGTGCAGCAACTGATGACTGAATAAATAAAAGGTATATGTACACTATGAGATGGCAATTAGACATAAAAAAAGAACAAAATCCTGTCTTTTGCAACAAAATGGGTGCAACAAGAAAGCATTATTCTTAGTGAAATAAAACACTATCAAAGAAAAAATATCACATTTTACATAATTTATGGTAATTAATATAAAGAGCGCAAATATGTAATATATATGAGTAAAATTAACATTTTGATATTTGTTTTTTGCACTTAACTATACTGTGGAAGAGCAGTTTTTGCTACTTATCACTTGTTGAATTCTTTATTTGGTGGAGGGTTAAGCTTGTGACTGTGAAAGAAGTCACCAGTATGTCACTGGCCATTGTGGCCAACTGGGTAATGAACTAGCAGATGGATGACCTCTCCCCCTCTCTATGTCTCTCCTTCTTGCTCTGGGTAACTCTGATTTTCAAATAAATCTTTAAAAAAAGAAAATTCTCCACATGATTTATTTATTTGAAAGTTAGAGCAAGGGGAAAGGGGGGACAGAGAGAGAGAGAGAGAGATATTGATTCTATCTGCTCATTCTTCAAATGCCTTCAACAGCCAGAGCTGGGTGAGGCTGATCTCAAGAACAAGAAATCCCATCTATCCACTCATGTATTTCAGTCATCACCTACTGGCACCCAGTGGGCACATTAGCAAGAATCTGAATCATAAGCAGAGGTGGGACTCCTCTTGGCACTCAGCAATATGGGATAGCTGGTATCCAAAGTAGTGGCTTATCCTTCTAAGCCACAATACTGACCCTATGTTAATCATCATGAACATCTTTCATAATGTGATCTAAAATGTTCCTCACATGGTAAGTGATACCGTTTTCCACAGTTATCTCCATAAAGCCCCTGCCCATATGATACTGTTGGATGTAATCTGGCAAAACTCAAACATTATATCAGTTGCTTCACTTGTAGGTATTTTATGGAGACTCAGTGAATTACTGCTATGAAACACAAGGCACATCCTGAGAAAAATGGAAGTCATACATTGTAAGTACTCAGTACATGACTGCTTTACATTTATAAAATTCTGCTAATATGACTTTGGCTTGTTTTATGAACCAGACCTCTAAGAATTCTATAAAACTCTAATGTTTTCCTCAAAGCTTCAGCCATTGGTGGTACTGAGTTATGCACTCAGGAAGGTATATTATTTCTTATGAATCACAATGGTGTTGTGTGTGTGTGTTTGCCTACTAAATTCATTTGCCCTTTAAATCCTTTCAATTCATAAGGATGGACGTTTCTCCTTAAGGTTTTGCACTACAAATGTAAGTTTTCAAATAATATACATGATTTTGGTTTATAGTGATATATGTGAGTCAAACACTTTTGAAATGATCTCAAATTAATTTTCCTTTTTAGGTGGCCTTTTGCAATTAGGATAACATTTAATCATATTGATATTTGATTAATAAAGTTGATACTTTTTTCAATCACTTTTTTTTAAATAATGAAATTTTAAGTAGATGTTCTTACATAAGCATTTTTGACTGTAATTTGGAAACCTAAATGGCTGAATCTGAACAAATAATTAACTGAGATTATACATGTTCACATTAGTCCTTTTTTGAAAAGATTATGTATTTGATATGAAAGGTAGAGTGAGAAAGAGACAGAAAAATAAAGAGAATTTACATCTTCTGATTCACTCTCCAAAAAGCCAAAATGGCTAGGTTCAGGTCAGTTCAAAGCAGGAGGAACGAGCTTCATCTAAGTCTCCCATTTGGGTGGGTGACAGGGGCTCCAAGTATTGGGCCATCTTCCACTGCATGCCCAGGTGCATTATCAAGGAGTTAGATTGGTAGTGGAACAGCTGGACCCAAACCAGAAAACATATTGACCCTGGCATCCCAGGAAACAGCCTTCCCTGCTATACATCACAATGCCCTCCATTATTAGAAGAATTTATTAATTTATTTTGTATACAGTCCTTAAGGGACTTCAATTTCATTGTCCTACACCTTTATTGCAATTCACAGTTAGTTATGTGATATAGATGTCTAACAGAATTAAATCTATTTTCCAAAGCCTCTTTAAAATATGAGGTACCAAGCAACAGAGAAAAGCCATGCAATCAAAACTTGTGGTTTTTATTGTTATTGTTTATTTATTTTTGTTTATCATTATTCTCATAATTTTTTTTCTGTTGGATCTTTTTCAAAAATCTATTGAATTGAGAAATGTTGAAAGATATTACATAATTTTATGACTCTTAAATCTTATGTGTATAAAGTTAATTGACAATAGATTGGGTTCGTTGGGGAAGTGTCACTATGTTCTGTTATCTATCTATCTATCTAGCTAGCTAGCTAGCTAGCTATATGAGTGCATGAAACTTGTATAAATTAAATTTTAAAAATTAAAAAAAGGAAAATAAATCTTAGTAAAAAATCAGAATGAGAATATGAAAGGGAGGAGACAGGATCCTGGGATTGCATGTGGGAAGGAGGGTATGGTAAGAAGAATCACTATGTTCCTAAATTTGCATTTATTAAATGCATGAAGCTTGTGTAACTTAAAGTATTTCTGGGGAAAAATATAATGCAAAATCATAGTGTGCAGGACAGAATGATGGTAGCTTGAAAACACATATGCCAATAAAACATAATAAGTGATCCTAGTATAATGTCTGCAATCCTTCATGTGCAATTTCTGTTATTTCTATGCGAATATAACATACTTTCTGCTTTCTTTGTATTCCCCTCATTATTGTTGTTGAAACAGGGACAACTACATTACATTTTTTGTGCTCTGTTAATTACCACAGGTCATTGAAAAATTATGAGTGAAATTGACATTTTGAGATTTGATTATGTTTACATTCCTTGTTTCCATTGTTGAGGGACAGTGGTTTCTTCTTCATACTATTTGTTGACTTCTTAACTTAGCAGAGGGTAAAAGTATCTTACTGTAAGAGAAAAATTAAGAAAGGAAGGAAGAGGAGGGTAGAAGCATGGATGTGTGAGAGGGTCAGTGAGAAGTGTCAGATTTCTCCTAATATGAATAGATGAATTACATGAAATTGTTCACTTGGTATAAATAAAAAAATAACTGGGGCAGATTTTTAGAAGATATTACATAATTGAATAATTTTTCATTAGCCACAATGACACAATTCCAGGAATCATGCTGGT
The DNA here is from genome assembly GCF_033115175.1 of Lepus europaeus. NCBI lineage: Eukaryota > Metazoa > Chordata > Mammalia > Lagomorpha > Leporidae > Lepus > Lepus europaeus. The sequence continues at coordinate 9,196,082 of NW_026909276.1, read as the reverse complement.
TTTTATGTGGACATAAATTTTCTTTTTTTTAATTTTTTAATTTTTTTTTTGACAGGCAGAGTGGACAGTGAGAGAGAGAGAGACAGAGAAAGGTCTTCCTTTTGCCGTTGGTTCACCCTCTAATGGCCGCCGCGGTAGCGTGCTGCGGCCGGCGCACCGCGCTTTTCCGATGGCAGGAGCCAGGTGCTTATCCTGGTCTCCCATGGGGTGCAGAGCCCAAACACTTGGGCCATCCTCCACTGCACTCCCTGGCCACAGCAGAGAGCTGGCCTGGAAGAGGGGCAACTGGGACAGGATCGGTGCCCCGACCGGGACTAGAACCTGGTGTGCCGGCGCCGCAAGGTGGAGGATTAGCCTGTTGAGCCACGGCGCCGGCCTGGACATAAATTTTCATACCAGCTGATAAATATGTAGGTACGCATATGCTTTATTATATTGTGATTCTAAGACCAGCAAGAAGACTTGTTTTTTCCTAAGTAATAAATGCTATTTCCTGCTTTTCTGTACTCTTGTAAAACATTAATATTTTCACATGTTTATTTTTGAAAGGCAATCATACGAACATTTTGTGTCTTGCTGATATTTAAATGCATGTTTCCTAAAGCAACATGAATTACTTTCTTATATGTTCCTAATATTCAGTGTCTTTTTGTGTTAATTTTTGAAAGGCATATATCTTCTGTCTTCTGGTTCATTTGCTAAATGGCGGATTTACTCCCCAAGAGGCTATAATGGTTGGTAGTGGTCCAGGCTGAAGTTAGGAGCATGGTGCTCCATCCAGAGCTTTCCACTGGTGTCAGGGAACAAATACCTGAGTCATCTTCTGATGATTTCCCAGGCAGGTTTAACCAGAGTGTTGGATTGTAACAGCAGCATCTGAGACTTGTACCTGCCAAGCCCCACTACCCACTTCACCTACCCCTTCATGGGACAATAGGGCCCCAGACTCCCATGTCCAGCTTCCAAGTTATATGGCTTGCTCTTCACAGGGTGCCAGAGCCTGAATCACCACAGACATCTCCCATAAGCATAGTGTGGATACGATTGTGATATGAAGGCATTGGGCCATTTTTTTGTTGCTATCAGGGCACCTGATTGAACAATTTGCAAAGCCAGTGAGCACGCATGCCAACACAAAGCCATATCCAATCACCATTATCTATAGCAGGGGAGGTGATCACTTGTCATTGTACCAAGTCAGTAGTTTGAGACACATGGCTGGGACTCAGGTCTGGAGCCTAGTAGTCCAGGGCCCTGACTCTTCTGGCAGCCATAGTTGCTGCTGTTTCCATGTTCCTGCAGGTTCCCCTTGATCTGATCTTATAATAACCTACTTAAGATGAATGGCAATTTATTGATAGTTGTTTGATTCCTGGGAATTTGTGGGTTTTTTTTGTTCTTGTTGTTTGTTCTTGTTTTTCATTATTCTCAGAACATTTTCCTGTTGGATCTTTTCAAAAATGTATTGATTTGAAAAATAATTAAAATTATTACATAATTTTATGGCTCTTAATTCCTATGTGTATGAAGTTTATTGACAATAGATATGGTAATAGGGAAATGTCATTATGTTCCTAAATCTGTATATGAAGGACATGAAACTTGAATAACTTAAATAATATTTTGAAAGTTAATAAAAACGAAAATAGATCTTGTTAGAAAACAAGAATGAGAACAGGATTGTAAGGAAGAAGAAGGGTGGTATTGCGTGTGGGAGGGAGGGTTCGACGGGAAGAATCACTATGTTCCTAAATTTGTATTTATGAAATTCATCAAGTTTGTATACCTTAAATATAATATTTCTCTGGAAAAAAATGCAAAACCATAGTACTCAAGACAGCATTACGGGAGACCAGGAGAAACACCTGGCTCCTGGCTACCGATCAACACGATGCGCCAGCCACAGTGCGCCGGCTGTGGCGGCCATTGGAGGGTGAACCAACGGCAAAAAGAAGACCTTTCTCTCTGTCTCTCTCTCTGTCCACTCTGCCTGTCAAAAAATAAAAAAAATTTAAAAAAGACAGCATATGCTAGTTTTAAAACAGACATGTATGCCAATGAAGCATAATAAATGATCCCAGTACAATGTCTGCAATCCTTCATATAACAATGTCTATTATTTTATATGAATATAACATTAGTTCTGTTTTCTTTTTGTTCCTCTCATTATTTTTGTTGAAAACTATAGCAACTATATTATAATTTTGTTCTCTATTAGTTATCACAGAACAGGGAAAACCTATGAGTCAAAATGACCTTTTGAGATTTATTTATGTTTATATTCATTGTCTCCGATGTTGAGGAACAGTGGGTTATTCTCCATTCTATTTGTTGAATTCTTTACTTAGTGGAGGTTAAGCTTATGATTATGAAATAATCTTAAAGTGTGTAAAAGAAAGAATAGAAAATAAAGAGGAGGGAGTGTGGGAGCATGGGCATGAGAGAGGATTCCATGGGAGATATCAGTATTCTAAATCTTAACATACACAATACATGAAATTAATTCGCTGTAAATAAAAAATAATATTGGGAAAACTTTATAAAAGGTATTACAAAACTGAATGATTTTCATTAATTTCTCTTGTAAATATGCATTTCATCGTCTATCTTCTACCCATATTTATCTTCCATTTGTTTCTTGCTTGTACTTAGCAACCAAATCCAGTTGATTATCTCCTACCCTGTAATCTTGCTAAATTTATTTAACGGCTTGTATTTGTTTTTGGATTATACTGAATAATTTTTGTAGATATAATTGTGTCATCCACATATATTGAGAGTTCTGCTTAAAAATTGATTTTGTTACTTCACTTCACTGACTACAACTCCAGGACAATCTTGGAGATGATGAGAGGAGACAGCTGTGTCTGGGATTGGAAGGAGATACTTTTCAATGATCCTGTGTTAAATATTTTGATATAGGTTTTTAAAGACAATCTTGATAAGTATAAGGAAATCATTTTGTTTATCTTTTCTGACAGTTGAATTTTTGTTGCTGGATGCTGAATTTTATTAAATCCTTTTTAAATTTATGTAAATTATTATGTAGTTCCTCTTTTTCATCAATCTGGGTGATTTACATGATTTATGAGAATGTTAAATACCTCTGGATTTTTAGTGTATCTTCTTTTTTGATTTATTTGACAGCAAAGTTATAGATAGTGAGAAAGAGATACAGAGAGAAAGGTCTTCCTTCTGTTGGTTCACCCTTTGGATGGCCACTATGGCTAGAGTTATGCTGGTCTGAAGCCAGGATCCAGGTGCCTCCTCCTGGTCTCCCATGCAAGTGCAGTTACCCAAGCACTGGGGGCATCCTCCTCTATCCTCCCAGGCTACAGCAGAGAGCTGGACTGGAAGAGGAGCAGCCGGGACTAGAACCCAGTGCCCATATGGAATGCTGGCGCCGCAGGCAGAGAATTAACCAAGTGAGCCACACTGCCGGGCCTAGTGTATCTTCTTTTTAATTGATCTACTAGTTATTCACATATGGTTTAACTCATATAAAGGTATTTTGTTTATAATATCTATATATCTGTTTATAGAAGATGCTCTTTAAATTCATTTTAATTCATACCCAGCTCTAATTTGTGTTATACTGACCTCCAAAAAAATTAAAAATATATTCACTGTTTACTTCTACTTAGAGTGAGCTTGAGAAGCTAAAAGTTTTATCCTTGTTTTTTTGTTACTCTGGTATTTTTGAGACCACTAGAATGTTGATTTTTGTTAGTATGTCTATCCTGCCTTTATTATATTATTCTAGTATTTACTTTTTTTACAGAAAGAATTTAAAATGACTATTTTCAATATTATATTCACTTAAAGATGTAAATTTATAAATACTATTTGTCTTCATTCTCTTTATTTTCTTATGGATTTCTAGTCTTGTATGCACATACCCTATCTGCCCAAATATCATCTCACTCATATGCCTAAAGCCAATCCAATCTTTGTGTGTGTTCATTCCTGTTTATGGAACCCATACATTCTCTCACATAACTATGACATGTTTAACCTTGCATGTTGTAATTTATAAAATCGCTGTCATCTGTGATAACTTGCGAAGTCTACTCCTTGTGCCTGCATCATATGCCATCTTCATGAGCCTCCACCACCTTTGTCTACACCATATTTTTCTTGAGTGTCTTCTTTTACTTGCATCCTTTATCAATGTTTATGTTGACCTGCCCCTATGAATGTACTCATGATATGCCCATAAATGTCTACATACTCTGGCCTTAGTGATGTTGATGCTACCCTGCAATGTCATATTATCAATCAATCATATTTCAAGTTTGTATGTAACCCCAGGAGGTTGGACAGTTTTCCCCATGAAATAGGTCCAGGAGCATAGGACTACTCTATATTCTGGTGGACTATGTGATAAAGCCTGGACAAAGGTGGGCTTATCACCAACAGGACCGAATGCCACCCTCAGAAAGGAGGAAGAGGAAGCCAAGAACTGCCAACTGTGAGCATGACTCAGGGACTGCACCCTACTTTCTCTTACTCCACTGGTCAGAATTTAATAATAGGCTTTTAAACTTTTTCTAAAAAGCTTGTTAAACAATGACTCTTGAAGATCTTCCAGGTGTGCATACCTGTCTCCTCAAGAAAGTAGCTAAGACAACTCAGTAGTTTCAACAAGTGTACTCCCCAATACCTACTCCAGGCAGGAAATGGAAGAAGTGAGTGAGGAGCAAGCTGTAAGAATGAGGCAAGCTGGACAGGAGCACAGGCAGCTTCATTATTATGAGGGTAGTTTCCCTGAATTGTGCCATCAGAACTTATTTTGAATCCATTTTCAAAATTTCACTTTGTGTCCATGGTTAGTTGAAATAGATTGGGAAATAGTATCCTACTGGTAGCTCTGGTTCCAGCTCAAACATAAAGTGTTTGCTGCATAAAATGAGGGAAAACGTGCCTGGGGATAAGTAGAACTGTCTCCTACAAGTGCTAAACATGTTATATTATCAATAAAAATCATTAAAATAGTTTAAGTTAAATAATTATATGAACATAGTAAGACTTAGGAATACCTACCCAGTACAGTGGAAGTAGTAATGATGAAAAGACCAAGTGAGAATAATGTGATCAAGGCCCCCTTCATCTTTTTCTTGATTTGGATAGCTTACCCAACCTAGTCTCCGTATTCCAGCTCAGTCAATGATTGGTACAACTAGACTGTTTTTTTCCTGTACAAAATTGTAGTCCTAGCAGTATTAAAATCTTCTGGAGCTCAACAATTCTTAAAAAAAAATGAACATGGTACTTCCACAGCTCCATATAATCTTCTGTGACCCTAGTCTTTGCTATTAATTTTATCTACCACTATTTTCATTAGCTTCAGCAGATATGACTGAGAAAACCAGCTCCAATTGTTGCATTTTTTATCTTATGTTATTGTCTTTGCTTGAATGCTTTTCTCTGAACCTAGCTACATATGCACTTTCATTTTGTCAATAAGTACCAAATACATACTGATTGCTGATCATGTGCAAAAAGCTACTTTAAATGTTAGCAATCTAGCAGTTGACAAGAGATCTAGTGCATGTTAAGAGGTTCAGCATTCTGATGAACAAAATGTCAACAGCTTTAAGTGAGCATCCTTAATTCTCCCTGTCACCCAAGACAGAAAGTTATTCTATATCCCTTGTTTCCTACTTGTGATGTAATTATTTCTTCTCATGTTTTACCTCCTAATGTAAATGCACTGTGAAGGCAGAAATCTAAAACTAGATCATTTAAAAAAATGCACAACATATCTTTACAATGTACTCAATAGATTTTTGACCAGAGAAGGGAAGTGATTCTACTCTTTATTCTTGTCTCATTTTCTTTCTCTTCCATGTTTCCATCATTGCTATTCTGCATTGTGAAATTTTAAGAAACACTTTCCTGAATTCTAGAATCCAGATAAGATTGCTTTAAAACTCAGATAATGGGGAGAGCGGCAAGATGGCAGAATAGGTAGGGAGCACACTGATAGTTCGGGAAGACACAGGTTAATAAAAGTGGAGATACTGCAGGTTCAAGGAAGAGTAGGGGAAGAAACAGCAGAGGAAACTCTTCCAGAACTAGTGATTCACAGTGGACCTGCGTGGAGAGCATGGGAGCCCAAGTTCGGGACACCAGCAGCAAACTCAACACACCAGCGCTGGAACGCGAGGTGAGCCGAACTTCAATAGCCTGAGACACAGGTGGGCAAGCAGAAAGAGAAGACTAGAGGGAACGAGGCTTGAAACTCTGTGGGGAAGAGTTCACCAGGCTAACTAGAAGAGAGAGAGGAAAAAAAAAGCGACCAATACAGACACGAGTTTCTCTCTCTCTGCTCACCCCACAAAGGCTAGCAAGACAAAGAGCAGGCGCCATTTTGGACATACGTCATAAACAGGGCGACCTCAGGTCTGCACCGGCCCTGAGCCTAGCAGAAAAAGTTGACTCTGGGGGGAGGGGTGAAATAACAGGAGATTAGCATCTAACTTGGCAACCCAGTGGGAGACTGCAGGAGAATTGGAGCCCACACTGAGGGCAGCACAGATTCCCTATGTGGTCCTTGGGAAAAAGCTTGGGATCTCTGGCTCCTGTGGGTATATCATTTGCCTGCTAACTACCTCCAGTTACATTCAGCTGTGTGGAATTACTTCCCTTTTGAATCAAAAGAGAGAGAGAGAGAGAGAGAGAGAGAGAGAGAGAGAGAGAGAGAAAGAGAGAGAGAGAGATTTACCACGCCTAACTTGGGAGTGTCATCTTTGACACACCCTCAACCCTGAGGAACCAAACACAGCTCTCAGTCCAAACTCATCTCAAGCCTCTAAGGCTCCACCGAAAGCAGACAGTCCACTTAATATAGAGCCATAGTGTAACAAGAAAAAACACCACAGTTAAGAAACCAAATATCTCCAACATGCCAAACAACAAACGCAGAAACCGAGGTAACAAGAACAAGGAAGACACTATGACGCCCCCAAATGAAAAAGACACCCCAATTCAAGATTATGAAGATGAGGAGATAGAAGAAATGCAAGAAGAAGATCTCAAAAATTGATAAGAACATTAAGAAGTTCTCAAAAACAAATTCTTGAACTACAGAAATCCTTATGGACAAGATAGAAAAACTCTCACATGAAAATGAAATATTAAGGAGGAATCAAAATGAAATGAAACAACTAGTAGAACATGAAACTGTGATAGTGACAAGAAACCATAATGAAATGAAGAATTCAATAGATCAAATGACAAACACATTAGAGAGCCTTAAAAATAGAATGGGTGAAGCAGAAGACAGAATATCAGACTTAGAAGACAGAGAACAGGAAAGGAAACAGGCAAACCAAAGAAAAGAAGAGGAAATTAGAAATCTAAAAAATATTGGCGGGAATCTACAGGATACTATTAAAAAACCTAACATTCAGGTTCTAGGAGTTCCTGAAGGCATGGAGAGGGAGAAAGGATTAGAATGCATTTTCAGTGAGATACTAGCAGAAAATTTCCCAGGATTGGAGAAGGAAAGAGGCATCTTAGTACAGGAAGCATATAGAACCCCTAATAAACATGACCAAATGAGTGACTCACGATGACATGTTGTAATCAAACTCACCACAGTGAAACATAAAGAAAAGATCCTAAAATGTGCAAGACAGAAACGTCAGATTACTCTCAGAGGATCTCCAATTAGAATCACAGCAGACTTCTCATCAGAAACCCTACAAGCTAGAAGGGAATGGTGAGACACAGCCCAGGTACTGAGAGAGAAAAACTGCCAGCCCAGAATATTATATCCTGCAAAGCTCTCATTTGTGAATGAAGATGAAATTAAGACTTTTCATAGCAAACAGAAACTGAAAGAATTTGTTGCCACTCGTCCTGCCCTGCAAAAGATGCTTAAAGATGTGTTATACACAGAAACATGGTCATCAATATGAAAGAAGGTAAAGGAAGGAAACCTCACAGCAAAAGATCACAGGAAGCTCAATTTCTCTTGGACATAGAATTAAACTCTGATGCTCTGTTAAAGCAATGTGTTAAAGTAATCTATTATGTTCTCTTGATGTCTGTTAAATTCTAATTGTTCAAAAACAGCTGAATTTTCATTAAGAGCTATGGGTTATTTAAATATGTGCTTATTTTCAAAGATTTGAATAATCACCTTGTAACAATGATCAAATTTGGTCTATGTTATGTCATGATTTTAAGGAATCTTATTTCAACCAGATATTTTGGATTTTGAACCTTCTTGGCATTCTTGATAGGCATTGAAAAAATCAAAGTTCCAAACAATCTGGACTCTAAAATTTCCAGTAAATCCTGGACTTTGGATTTTCCAGTTTGGGCCCAACTGAAAAAATCAAAGGACCTATGTCTCTCATCTTATAGAGACACCAACTAATCAGGCTATTTGGATTATATTAGAAGGACTGTCAAGATGTGATGTGATACCAGACTTTAAGTTTCTATAATGGAAAATGCTATTAATACAAATGTTTGAGAATTGAAAAGTCTAATGATCTTGTGTTACTAGACATGATAGTTACCTTAATGAGAAAGCCCCAGAGACCTAAAGGGTTAAATACTTGTAAAATCCTACAGGTGCTTTCAAAAAAAAACTGTGGAGTAAGCAAGTGCCTCTTATTGGTTGATGAGTTTATAATTTTAAACATGGCAACTTAAAGTCTTTTGTCATCCATAGTTATATATGATTTGCTACTCATAAAACTAATGAATTATTGGTTCTGTGTTTAGCTGTCCTCCTATAGGTTCCTATGGACTTTTCCCAGCCACTTCTATTGTATTCAGTACTTTGGGATGGCTCTGTGAACAGATGAAGCCAATAATGTATTAACAGTACCAACTGAGAGAAAGTATGGTTAACTGAGGTTACTAAAAACAAAAAGCAATTCAAATCAATTGGCAATCTACAAAAAGAGTTAAAGATTTTAAAAGCTATTATTAAAATTGCTATATTGGTCTATTATGCTATGTTATATGTGTGTACATATTGTATGTCCACATGGGGAAATTTTATTAAGAGTTTTATTTTAATTGGCTTATAGATAAGATTGTCCATAAATTTAAGCTGCTAAAATCAATCAAAGATACATTTTAATTTGTGTGACCTGAATCTGTGTATCATATATTTTAAACGTATTGGTAGAAAGAAACTAAAAACATTTTATATGGTTGTGCTTAAGTTTACTGGTTAAACAAACTACACCATGTTAGATATCTAAGAGGTGTTTCCAAATACATGATTCTTAAAATTTCTAGAAGGCATTGGACCTTCTGGTAAATGTTTTCTTCAGTTGTTATCTAATGGTTGAAACAGTTTGCTAAGTACTCATGTAATATTGCTATTGTCAGCAAGCGATCTAGGACTTGCTCCCTCATTTCTCTATTCTAAGCCCAATTTGTTCTTTCATTTCTCTATTCTCCTCAAGGTAGGAAACTAATTCTATTATGAAGGAATCTGTAGGATGCACAATTTAATCTTTAGACCTTATAAAAGAGATGGCTAACATTTTTCTGTAATAGAATAGCCAAAATAAGAACTTAAATAATAATCTCATAGCTAGATTTACTTCGCCATCAGCGAGGTATACAGTAAGTAGAAAAAACCTCCCTTTCAGACCAAAGGGAAAGAAAGTTTTAAAGTGAGAATATAATTTTCCTCATGGGCATTGTCTACCTTAGAAAAACTACTACAGAACATGCCTGTGACTATAGACTTGTAGTTCAGGCCACCGAAGATTAGAGATGGGACACGGGCACTCCCTTGACTTGCATCCTCTGGTCTGCTTTAACACAAACCAGGAGGAAAAGAAAGCTAGGCATCAGAAGCAATGGGTGGCAGGCCTATGAATGGCTGATCTGTACAGTGATCTGCCCTCAAGGAGACCCAACAGGCCAGTCCACTGCAGTGGCTTTCAATGTGGTAAGCCTGGGCTTCAGCAGAAGTCAGCTTGTGAAGAGCCCTGGTAGCTCTGCCAAGAGTTGGATCACTGGAAATGGACCTGCCCTGGAGTCGAAGGATGCCCAGGTCAGAGCCACAGATCTTATTGGCTCTAAGCTGAAAAGCCCTTCACTCAGCTCAACTTCCAAAATGACCACTGCAGCTGAGGGGACAGCCAAGCAGGGTCAGCAACATTGCAGGCAGAACTGTAAATTTCTTGTTAGAGATGCCACCTGCCTTTACCTGGCCAGCACTCCTCCCAGGCCAGCTAAGTAATGAAAGTCAACAGAGTGCCTTCCCCTAGGAGGTTCACACCTCCCTTAGGATATACCCCATGTGAAGAGATAGATAGGTCTGGGCCTCTCAACTTACAAGGCCTACAACCCAACAGATTATTATCAAGCCCCTTCTGCAGGTTCTATTTGCCTCTCAATCAGAAAACTTAATTGTAGCTTAGACAGCACCTTTCTTAGCTCCTCTAATAATGACTCTGTCCTTCGTTCTAGACCCTGTCTAGTGCACTTGGGCCTCATTCCTTCGTAATCATAACCTCTACTCTACCACCAATGGCTCGACTCCCAACCTGTGTGTACTGATGGTCCTCTTCCCCACTTAATGCTGTATAATTGTTCAAACCTGGTAAATGCCACTCTTAGGATCATTGGTTACTATCCTCACTCTGTCTTTTATGACCTTGTCTAAATATGATCAGAGTCGGCAAACTTGGAAGGCTTCCATAGCCTTGGCAACTCATGCCGACAGCCTAGAGTGGTTACTGGCACCCTAAACTAGAGTGTCAATTTGTTGGGTTAACAACAGGAGTCACTGTGCACTTGCTCCTCATGTGGGATCTGTCCTTAATGTGCTGTACATTTTGATTTAATGCTATAACTAGTACTCAAACAGTATGTTTCACTTTGTGTTTCTATGTGGGTACAAACTGTTGAAATCTTTATACTAAATTGATCTTCTGTATATAAAGAGAATTGAAAATTTAAAAAAATAAAAAAATAAAACTCAGATAATGGTGTTCCTCAGCACATCCCCTCAGGTAACTCCCATCTCTCTCAGGGTAAAAGGTCAAGTTCTTCCATTCCTGTGAAGCACTATGTGACTTAGCCACCTGAGATTCCTTATGCACATGCACTAGACCCTCCTCCCTCACTCCTTCAGTGTCTGTAACAAAGGCACCCTTGCTGTGCCTTGTATGTAGCCATTGCATGGCTGCTTCCATATTTCTACTCTTCCAGGCCCCTCTATCTGAAATGCATTTCCTCCCTATCAAGATCTCTGATGTTTCAAATTTTTGTTCATAAATTAACCTTTTAGTGAATACTTTCCTGAATCCTCTGTTGAAAATTTTAAACTTCTATTTTAAACCCTCTGCCCCTGATCCAAATCCCTCATCTCCCTTTCTTGTTTTATATTCTGATACTAATTTTATTAATCCTATGTTTTCTTCCACTAGAGAGTGAGCTTCTTGAAGGCAGAGAATTGTATTGTTTCACTCACTGCTGCCTCCACAGCACAGGAAATATCCCTGACAGATAGCCTTGTTATTATCCTTTATATAATGGAAATAATTGATAAATATTTTATACTAAAGGTAGACAATCACCTTTAAGTCACCAGTTGCAAACAAAATTCCACTGATATAGATATTTAATATAGAAGTATGAGTAATTTACAAATAGTGTATGTTACAATTTTATGAGCTTAACATAAGATATACATACTCATTCTTAAAAGTTAAAGGGATTTTGATTCAAAAAGCTTTCTCTTACATATAATAATAAAAATGTATTTTTCTCTGCCTGTTATGAATTATATTTTTCATTTTCTAATTTTAAATCAACTTGATTTGAAAGTGAGGTGGCAATTCTTATTTTTTTTCCAAATTCCTAAAATGTTGTTACATGACCGTTTGTAAGTTAAATATTGTATAAAATATCTTCATTTTTTGTTTAGGACTTCTTGTTTAATTCAGATGATATATCAGGACTAAATATATGTTAGTTAAAATAGTTTAGTTGATAAGTAATATCACATACTAATGTGGTAATATATGATAGGGAGATTCGTGTCTATTACATTTAACTTGTCCAACCAAGTCTATGAGAAGGCAGGGGGGGGCTATTTTCTTTCCATTTAGCATACAAATCTCAATGTACTTTTGTTGTTTAAAGACACATTGAATTTCAAGGCAACACAAAGAAAATAGATTTTTAGATTTTTCTGTCTCAGATATGTCCTATTTAAAAATAATTTTTAGACTGTGGTAGATGAATTGTATGCATTCGAAATGCACACATCTTATGTGAATCTATTAGTGAATGTTCAACCATCACAATGATATTACCAGGATGCAGATCAAAAGATCAGCAATACCATAAAAACTCTCAGCAGTCCTTTTCTAGTTACTATCCAAACATATCCTCAGGTTAACTTTGTCTTGTTTTGCCTGTAATATAATTACATACACAGACTCATAAAGTATGTAATTATTTTGCCTGTATTTTATTTCATTAGAATAGTGTTTGTGAGATTCACCCACCCTGTTGCATAAAATTGTAGTTGACCATGAATCTTTCATATTTATTCTTTTACGGTATTTTTATGTGTGAATATGCCACACTTCACTTACTCATTTATTTCTTTATCACTTCATGTGTACTGTGAGGCATGCAATTCTGGATGGTTTAAAATACTGCTCCTCTATCACACTGTTTTGGAAAATATATCTATGAATGACCAAGGATAGAAAGCTTGAGGAGGAACTGTTGGGCACTAAGTATGGATATGTTTGCTTTTAATAAGTATCCTGAAATTATTTCTTCAATTTTTTAAAAAATTTAAATTCTTACTGGATCTAAATGAGAAGGCTCTTAGCTCTATAATCTTACAATAAATAGTATTTTCTTTATGTTGCATTTTGTATTTTCTAGTTTATATATAATGCTATCTTCTTCAGAATTTAATATGAGTATTATTGTGATTAATGAAGTTAGAACTTTTTATACATTTTCTATTTATTTCAAGATGTTCCTTAGTGAAATGTCCTTTCCAAATTTTAGATATTATTCCATTTCCAATATAGGAGCCATTAGTTAAATACACACACATGTACACGCACACACACAAACCCACACACAAATAACACTCTTAAATTTTCTTTTCTTTCTCAATGGTGATTTCCACCCCTTTCTTTTCTTTGATTATACTTTTTGTGTAAATTATTATTTCAAAGATATTTATATGTATCTTTATAAATTATTGTTCCACCAGTTTCAATTTCTTTACAATGAAATACATAATCATTGGCACACAAGCCATTGAAAACAAATCAGAATGATCAGAGACAACACAGAACATGTTATGGTGAAATAAAATAGTAGTTGAAGTAGAAACCCTGGGCTAAAGAAAAGGAGAATCAATCTTATATTTCATAAAGTTCAGTATATTTATTGATTGATGTTCATATTTGTGAGCACCTTGGCATCTATCACTGAAAAGGAGCATTATACACTTCTTATTATCACAAAATAAAATGTCCATCAGTCCTTAAAACCAACTAAAGCTTTCTATACACTTTATACGCTGTATTCTTGTAGAAATTGTTCAAGTGGCCTTTAAACTATACTTAAGGATGCTACTACATTTTTTTTGTTACAAGAAATACAATTTCAAATTTCATTCTGAAAAGATTTCAGCAAGGACCAAGGAAGCAGTGTTGAAATGTATCCCGGATTTGCATGAGATTAAAGTGATAGAATGTATGTATGTACGCTTTTGGCAGACAATTTAATTCAGGAATACAATGCACAATACCCACAGGAATGTTAATTCTGGATCCTAGTTCATTGTGCCTTGAGAGAAAGCTGCTGTTCTAAGTTAGCAGAGAGGAAACATGTGATGATGTGAACGTACAGGGCAAATGAACTGAAAGAGTCTAGTCATGGGAAGACTTCCCTGAGGGAACTGTGATTGGCAAAATGTAACAGAAGAGAGCCTGAGTGAGGAGGTAAGAGCATGCACAAAAGCTGAGGTGAGACCCACCAGTCTTCCTAGTCAGTTGTTAATTTTTGCCTTTTTTTCTCAAAACTCATCATGTAATTAATTCCATTTATTTTATTAATTATTAAATTATTTAAATTGCATGAAGTTTATACTACATATATATACTCATATGTAGAGAATATATATCTACTTTATGAAAAAATGTGTGTGTGAACATTGTATAGGCTGACTTTTATATAATTATCCTAGTAGGAAAATGTGTGGATTCCTTATAGTATGTTAAAATTTTACACATAATTGTAAATTTATTAGATATTTCAAAAACTTCCTGTATTTCTGTCCCCCTAAATACACCACAGTATACTTAGTCTTTTACCCTAGTTGTTTTCAGTTTTTTTCCTATTACAAATAAATGTGTAATGAATATCTGCATTAAGGTGTTATAATAAATTTAAAATATTTACTTATAATGTAGATCTCAAGTAGAATTAATAAGTAAGTGATATCAAGAATCTTGACTCCAGGAAATGTTTGGTATATATGTCCATCTTCAGTGTTTGAATGTGCCTATTGTTGGGGTTTTGACTACAGGGCCTGCTTCCTTTCTACCTCCCTATCTATCCAGTATCAAGGCAGGAATCTCAGCCCCTCTGAATACCATTCATACCACTTGTCAGAAATGGGTTGGAGACAACTAAGGATGTGGGTCTCAGGATGCTAATTTGAATCACCTGGAAAGCTTAAAAACCTTGATTCCTGGTCCCAGCCTGAACACTTTCTATTTAAATTGTCTAATTTTTCTTAGGTTTATTAAATCAGACATAAATTCAGGATTGGTAATATTTGTGTAAATAGTATGATAGAACTATCTCCAAATACCATTTACAGATAGCTGTTCAGGTTTTCCAGAAACATGTATTGAACAATTTTCCATACTCATTGCTTTGCAGATTATTTTAAAATCAGGTATAATCAAGATAGAATATTTGAGAAAAATTTTTAACAAATAACACTTAGTTCTAATTATTATAGCTTGGTGATATGGTTTAGAATTAGAGATGTTATTTTCCTGTTAATTCATATACAGAATATCCATTCTAAACTTTAACAACTTCTCAGTTTAATCTTCCAAACTACCTTTTTAAATTTTTAAAAAATATTTATTTATTTGAAAAATGGTGTTTCAGAGAGGCAGAGAGAGAGGGAGATCAATCCCCCATCCTTTAGTTTACTCCAAAATGGTCACAATATGTTCTATGTGTTATGAAAGACTGATTTATGAGCTGACAATTCAGAAATCATCAGTAATATTTCTAAAAGAAAGCAGGAGTGACGTGGCTGGATGAGGATATGACATATTTTGAGGGGCCATATTGCTTTTGCAGACGTGGAAAGGGGATTAATGGGCTGTGATTTCCTGGGTATATAAGTGTATAGAATGGCTAATGCACAAATTTACCAATCAGAACAGGTGGTTTCAGGAACCAAAATGGAGACATGTATAGCCTGTGATGGCTGCAGGCACATGTTGGTGGAGACACTGGGAGTCAGACAGGGCCTGCACATATAGGGTTTGGAAACACATGATGGAATGAAGAAGATGCAGATAAACCAGTGCTTAGAGATAATTTAGTCTTAAATGATTATGTTAGAATAAAACACAGAAAATCAATCATTATGGCTTCCTTGTCAAGAATTAAAAAGAAAGGGCCATTACTGTGGCTTAGCAGTAAAGCAGCCATCTGCAGATCCATCATCCAATATGGGTGACAGTTCAAGTCCCAGCTGCTCCACTCCAATCCAGCTCTCTACTGTGGCCTGGGAAAGTATTAGAAGATGGCCCTTGGGTCCCTGCACCCACATCGGAGACCTAGAGGAAGCTCCAGGGTCCAGGCTCCATATCAGCATAACTCCAGCCAGTGTGGGCCTCTGGTCATTGAATCAACCAGAAAAATACCTCTCTCTCTCATTCATTTTCTGCCTCTGCCTCTCTGTACCTCTTCCTTAAAAAATAAATAAATGAATCTTTAAAAAAAAACAAAAATAAAAAATGACAGAATTTTGAATATAGGTAACAAAAAATAAAGGCAGAAATTGATGAAATGCCATTAAAAAGTATAACAAGTAAAGCAGGATCCAGTGTTTTTTTAACAAAGATGTTAACAAATTTAATAAATCATTAGTAAAGGAAA
Source organism: Lepus europaeus (assembly GCF_033115175.1). NCBI lineage: Eukaryota > Metazoa > Chordata > Mammalia > Lagomorpha > Leporidae > Lepus > Lepus europaeus. The sequence goes on along the minus strand of NW_026909276.1, from coordinate 9,179,924 downwards.
TTAAGGAAACAAAGAGAAAAATAACACAAATGACTAGTTTCAGTAAGTAAAACAGAATCATTGCTTTATAGAGATACTAGGAGAAATACTGGAAATTCTTAAAAGTAAAAATTTGACTACAAAGATCAAAATCCACCATATTTTGAAAATCAAATTTACAAAATACAAGCACAACATAAAACAGGAAAACCCCTATATAAACCCAGAAAATTGAATCACATTTTGAAAATTCCAAAGAACCAAGCAAAACAAAACCACAGAATCAAAATTTCAGGTCCAGACTTACAGAACACTCCAAACTTTTAAGGAAGAAAAATAATTATACATTTCCCATACCTACACAAAGTATAAAACACAAAGAATATTTTAAAATTTATTTTGGGAAACCGGTATTACATTGATGTTGATGCAAGGTACCAGGACATGAAATAAAAATCAAGTTATTTAAAAGCATCCATTTCATAAGCCAAGCTATAGGTATCCTAAGCAAAATATTAATGCAATAAAATAAATTACATAAGAAAACATATCAATAGGAAGAAGGAGATAATTTTTAAAATGGACCGATGTTTAAGGTTCTCAGACAAGTCATCCAGGTAGGTAAAAATTACAAGAAGAATATCACTTGATCATTTAGATTAGTAAAACATTTAATTTGGTTCATCATCTAGTAAAAAAAAAAAACTGCTAGCAGAACATTAAAAAAAATAAATCCAGTGACTTCCTTATTCTGATGAAGATTGAAAGCAATGTACAAAAACAATACAACAAATACATGATCATTGGATGCCCCCCAACTATACTGGGAGTAAACCTAGACCTCAATACTGACACTGTTGTGCTTCAAATTCCCAGTGCAGGAGTAAGAGAGAGAAAAGAGCAAGAGAAACTCTAAGGCATGGAGACCAATTTCTTTTTTTTTTTCATTTATTAAACTTTTATTTAATGAATATAAATTTCCAAAGTACAGCTTATGGGTTACAATGGCTTCCCCCCTCCCATAACTTCCCTCTCACCCGCAACCCTCCCCTTTCCTGCTCCCTCTCCCCTTCCATTCACATCAAGATTCATTTTCAATTCTCTTTATATACAGAAGATCAGTTTAGTATATATTAGGTAAAGATTTCAACAGTTTGCCCCCATATAGCAACACAAAGTGAAAAAATTGCTGTTGGAGTACTAGTTATAGCATTAAATAACAATTTCTAAGAAGCAAAATGTGAATATATTGGATGATATTTATATGCAGAGATAATCCATGAAATCTAAAAACAAATATAACTGATGATGAGAGTACTGGAAAGATCAATATATAAATAATACAAAAATATATTGAATCAACTAGATTACTAAGTGCAATGAGAAACTAATAGAAAACAATATTAAAGGGAATAGGCAGACTAGAAAGAAAACCTACAAGAGAAATGAAAAAAAGGACTAAAATATTTGACATTATTAAATATTTTTCAAATCAAAATAAAAACAGGTGACTCAAAAGAAAATCGTGTCAATATATCATGAAAAAGAAAGGCTCAGAAGTTGAGAAACAGCCACTAAATTGTAACTGACCTGAAATAGACTGCTCCAACCTCCAGGAAGGATCCTCTCAGGAACACAGGCCCAGGTGGAAGGAAGGAGCCCAGCAGGTGGCAGGACCAGCAGGTGAAAATCCCTCCCTCCGCTGGGAGGGTGGCGCCATGGAAGACACAGCTTTGAAACTGAACGCAGGACTCAACTCTGCCCTCTTTTAAGTGTCTGTCCTACAGAGGAAGCTGATTGGCTGCGTTCTTTATGACATTGTGTGTGCTCACCGCTATTCAAACTGTCCAATCAGGGGCGATTGCATAACAATACACAGTCAGGCAGGGTGTTGGCACTAGAGTAATCTTCCAGTCTCCGCTGAGAAGAGAGGTCCAGGGAGGAGGTTCTGTGGCTGGGAAACTCCGGAGGTAACCAGTGTCTGCTGTTTTCTGATCTCCTTCACTGCAGGACACCTGGCAATGGTGAGTCTGGGGGCAGGGAGTGAGCGGAGGGGAAGGCAAAGTTGACAGGAGTTGATGGAAAAGCCTCACAGGACTCGCAGAGCTCCCAGATGTTGTGTCTGGGTCCTTTCTTACTGTTAACTCCTCATTTCCTTCTCCCACTCTGGTCCTCAGTGTGGGGCCTGGACTGGCATCTGGGACTCGATTCCTGTGCTTCCTCTCAGAGACCTGTCAGCCTGGAGCCTTCTCTAGGCACTGTGTGCGGTGTCTCTTGGCTTTCCAGATCGTGTGGTGGGGAGAATCCCCGCTGAAGGTAGGAAGGTTCACGCAGGTGAGGAGCTGTTGTTTACTGAGTCCTCGGTTCCTTTTTTCTTCCTAGGGTTGCCTTAACCCCCCTAGTTTTCTGATTCTGTCGGAAGCAGGGTCTCAGTTCGCAGACCCTGACCTCTCAGCATAGCTCTTTCTGGGAGTCTGACTCCATTTTCTGTCGCCAATAACAGTGTTAGCTACTAGGCAAGCAAACAACAAAGCATTTCATTATGATCAAGGTTTTTGGTCAAGGTTTTAGGGGTCAGGAAGGCTCTATAATTTGGTACTGGGATGTCATCTTGGTTCTTACTAATTACCTTGTCGGGCTGTCATCTGTCTTTTCACTTTCAAAATAGGAAGTTTAGCTAGTCACAATTATGAGTATTTTAAAATTTATTTTTGTTCTATAACCTTCCCAATCCCAAAGATATACGGTATGGCTTAGATTCTCAAGTTATTTTTAAATTATATTTTCACATAGGGTAGTTTTTCAAGATTATTGGAATATAATATGAAAACATTGAAATATAATAATTGGAATATAATATGACAACATAATACATATTCAAGGCATTCAACCTGATATTTTGATATACGAGTGGACTTCCAAAAGTTTATGTAAAATTCATTTTATCTTTCAGTCCTATTTTTCATAAACCTTTTGGAGTCCTCTTGTACAGAATGCTGAAATCCTTTTCTCGGGATTATTGCCCAACAATGGTAATTATACTTGCTCAGTGGTGTGTGGAGGTCAGGCTAAATTGTTAGAAAGGATCTTGGGCAGGTGATGGACTACACTCATATACAAGCACCTTCCTAATAACTCATGGTTTAGAGATCATGCCAAAATTACTCTTAAGCTGTGAGCAAAAAAACACTCCCATTCCATGTTAGTTCCACAACTACCCCACTCAGCAAAAGACCTAATAGAAAAAAGTTATCTTTGATGAACTTGCAAAATTAGCATGAACTGATAATGAGTGAGAACACAAACTCATTAAATCATCTACATTATGCAATTTCATCTATTTAATGTAGGATTTTTTAGGGAATCCTAGTGCTTATTGTGCCAACATTCTTACACAATAGTAACAGCCTGTGAAAGTACTGAAAGCCAACTCCATATGAAACCTATCTCCTGATGGGCTTTTAAACAACCTAGTATTTATTTTAGACATCTTTGCCTTTTATTACAATTCATCGTTCCTTTTTTGTTGTTGTGGTAATAAAAATTACTCTCAATATGGTTAAGAAAAATATTTACAATATGCATCTGCTTTAGCTGAATGTATATCAGGTTGTATTATGTTAGATAATACTTAAAACCATTTCTATTATTTAGCTATTATTAAATCTGGCATACTGAGTACACACCTGAGTGAGAATCAGACACTAAATAACAAATACAATTGTCAAATTTATATTATTTACAACCTGGGAGCAAATATGCATTTTATGCCAACTCGTCTGTTAAATGATGACTTGTTGTTTCACAATGTCACACTGTTAGTTTTAATTCTGTGTTTCGAAAACCTTGTCCCTAAGCTGTAACCTTAAAGATCTGAGTGAATTGCTGCTACACGATTGATATTTTCACTTTTGAAATCTGTGGCAGTTGATATTCATTAATATTTGTCAAAATTATTGGTGGTTCTATTTTTTTTTTTGCTTTTTATTTCCCTGAAACAAGATAACATCATTGGTACCTGCTATTAGTGATGTGGATACTATTTTATTTTATATTTTTTCCATTTATTAAACTTTTATTTAATGAATACAAATTTCCAAAGTACAGCTTATGGGTTACAATGGCTTCCCCCCTCCCATAACTTCCCTCCCACCACAACCCTCCCTTTCCCGCTCCCTCTCCCCTTCCAATCACATCAAGATTCATTTTCAATTCTCTTTATATACAGAAGATCAGTTTAGTAAATATTGGGTAAAGATTTCAACATTTTGCCCACATATAGCAACACAAGTGAAAAAAAATATGGTTGGAGTACTAGCTATAGCATTAAATAACAGTGTAGAGCATATTAAAGACAGAGATCCTTCCATTCACATCAAGATTCATTTTCAATTCTCTTTATATACAGAAGATCAGTTTAGTATATATTAGGTAAAGATTTCAACAGTTTGCCCCCATATAGCAACACAAAGTGAAAAAACTACCGTTGGAGTACTAGTTATAGCATTAAATAACAGTGTACAGCACATTAAAGACAGAGATCCTACATAATATTTATTTAAAATTAATTAATTTTCTATGCCATTTCCAATATAACACCAGGTTGTTTTTTTTTCATTTCCAATTATCTTTATATACAGAAGATCGATTCAGTATATAATTAGTAAAGACCTCATCAATTTGTACCCACACAGAAACACAAAGTATAAATATACTTCTTAAGTACATAATATTTTTTTAAAAAAATTAATCAATTTTCTATACCATTTCCAATTTAACACCAGGTTTTTTTCATTTCCAATTATCTTTATATACAGAAGATCGATTCAGTATATAATTAGTAAAGATCTCATTAGTTTGTACCCACACAGAAACACAAAGTGTAAAAATACCATTTCAGTACTAGTTATAGCATCACTGCACATTAGACAACACATTAAGTACAGATCCCACATGAGATGTAAGTACACAGTGACTCCTGTTGCTGATTTAACAATTTGACACTCCTGTTCATGGCGTCAGTAATCTCCCTAGGCTCTAGTCATGAGTTGCCAGGGATATGGAAGCCTTCAGAGTTCGCTGACTTTGATCTTATTCCGATAGGGTCATAGTCAAAGTGGAAGTTCTCTCCTCCCTTCAGAGAAAGGTACCTCCTTCTGTGATGGCCCATTCTTTCCACTGGGATCTCACTCACAGAGATCTGTCATTTAGGTTCTTCTTCTTTTTTTTCTTTTCCATGGTGTCTTTGCTTTCCATGCCTACAATACTCTCATGGGCTCTTCAGCCAGATCCGAATACCTTAAGGGCTGATTCGGAGGCCAGAGTGTTGTTTAGGACATCTGCCATTCTATGAGTCTGCTGTGTATCCCACTTCCCATGTTGGATCTTTCTCTCCCTTTTTTATTCTGTCAGTTAATATTAGCAGACACTTGTCTGGTTTGTGTGATGCCTTTGACTCTTAGACCTATCAGAGCCATCAATTGTGAACTGAAATTGATGAACTGAAATTGATCACTTGGACTAGTGAGATGGCATTGGTACATGCCACCTTGATGGGATTGTATTGGAATCCCCTGGCACATTTCTAACTCCACCATTTGGGGCAAGTCCATCTGAGCATGTCCCAAATTGTACATCTCCTCCCTCTCTTTTTCCACTTTTATATATAACAGGGATCACTTTTCAGTTAAAATTTAAACACCTAATAATAATTGTGTATTAATTACAGAGTTCAACCACTAGTACTAGAACAATAACAACAACAACAAATACTAAAAAGGATAACGTATTACATTGTACATCTAAAGTCAGGACAACAGCTGATCAGGTCATTGTTTCTTATAGTGTCCATTTCACTTCAATAGGATTGCCTTTTGGTGTTCAGTTGTCACCAACCAGGGAAAACAAATGATATTATCTCTTTGGGACTGGCTTAATTCATAATTCATTCAGCATGATGTTTTCCAGATTCCTCCATCTTATTGCAAATGACCGTGTTTCATTTTTTCTTACTGCTGTATAGTATTCTATGGAGTACATGTCCCATAATTTCTTTATCCAGTCTACTGTTGATGGGAATTTGGGTTGGTTCCAGGTCTTAGCTATTGTGAATTGAGCTGCAATAAACATTAATGTGCAGATGGCTTTTTTATTAGCCAAATTAATTTCCTTTGGGTAAATTCCAAGGAGTGGGATGGTTGGGTTTTATGGTAGGGTTATGTTCAGGTTTCTGAGGAATCTCCAGACAGACTTCCATAGTGGCTTAACCAGTTTGCATTCCCACCAACAGTGGGAATCTGTTGTTGGTAGATTTCTGAATGTGAGCCATTCTCACCAGGGTGAGGTGAAACCTCATTGTGGTTTTGATTTGCATTTCTCTGATTGCTAGTGATCTTGAACATTTTTTTCATGTGTCTGTTGGCCATTTGGATTTCCTCTTTTGAAAAATGTCTATTGAGGTCCTTGGCCCATCTCTTAAGTGGGTTGTTTGTTCTGTTGTTGTGGATTTTCTTGATTTCTTTGTAGATTCTGGTTCTCAACCCTTTATCTGTAGCATAGTTTGCAAATATTTTTTCCCATTCTGTCGGTTGCTTCTTCACTTTCCTGACTGCTTCTTTTGAAGTACAGAAACTTCTCAATTTGATGCAATCCCAAATGTTAATTTTGGCTTTGACTGCCTGTGCATCTGGGGTCTTTTCCAAGAAGTATTTTCCTGTACGTATATCTTGCAGGGTTTCTCCAATGCTCTCTAATAATTTGATGGTTTCAGGTCATTGATTTAAGTCTTTAATCCATGTTGAGTGAATTTTTGTGTAAGATGAAAGGTAGGGGTCTTGCTTCAAGCTTCTGCACGTGAAACAATCAACAAAAAATAAAAAGAAGAGTGTTCCTCTATTACATTGTTTTGGAAAATATATCTATGGATGACCAAATATATGAATCTGGGGGAAGAATTACTGGGCCCTAAATATGGACGTGTTTGGTTTTAATAAGTATCCTGAAATTAGTTTTTTGAATTTTTCAAATTAAGTTCTCACTAGATCTAAATAAAATGACTCATTGCTCTATAATTTCATAATTAGTATTTTCTTATGTGTTATGTATGTTTCGATATTCTAGTTCATTTATAGTTATGTCCTTGAATATTTAATATTAATTTTATTGTGATTAATGAAGTTGGAAATGTTTAATACATTTTCTGACCATTTATAGATGCTTTTTGGTGAAAGGTCTTTTGAAGACTTCTAGATAATGTTCTATTTTCAATGATAGAAGACATTTGTCAAATATATGTATAGCATGCAGAGGTTTCTTTACTTCCTCAATGCTAACTTCCATTCCTCTTCTTAAAAACCATATATTTATGGAAAAATACTATTCCAGAATACTTATATATCCTTTATAATCTAATATTCTACCAGTTTCAACTGGCTTACAATGAAATGCATAAACATAGGATGGACATAAGACTTTAAAGAAATCAGAGGGATCAAAAGCAAAATGGAGGAAATAATGTGAAATAAATTGTAGTTAAAGTAGAAATCATGGACTAAAGAAAAGGAGAATCAATTTTATCATTCATAAATGTATAAATGAGGTGACTCTGCTTCATAATCCCACAATAATTAGTATTTTCTTTATATTGCTTTTTATCTATTCTAGTTTATATGTCATGTTACTTCCTTAAGAATTTAATACTAATTTTATTGTGGTTAGTGAAATTAGGGCTTTTTATACATTTTCTTGACTATTTGCTGTTTAGTGAAATATATTTCCAGACTTTTAGATAACATTCTCTTTTTAGTGATAAGAGTCATTTGTTAAATATATATGTGTGTGTATATTCTTATATACACATTCATATGTAGATGTATAGATATAGTGCTCAGAGTTTCCTTTTCTTTCTCAGTGGTGATTTCCAACACTTTCTGTTTAAAACATATTCTTCATGTGGAAAATACTATTTCAAAATGTTTACATGTGTCTTTTATGCAAAGCACTGAAATACTTTCTATTAGGAGCTTGCCTAGGGGGGAAGGAGAAATCTACTTTTTGTAGATTATTTTTTGTCAAATATGGGGTTTACGTAGGTCTTAAAGAGAAGCACAGTTTGTAATATTCAAAATGTGCAATGAATTTTATTAGACAACATATAGAATAAGAAAGAATATTCAATTATATTTTGTACTCAATTACTTACTTGATTTTTCCCCAGATATTCTGTGAATGCATCCATCCAGTCTCCCCATTCATCTATCTATCTAATGCCTCTAATTCTCCATTTTATCACTATGTCCAGTGTTTCTATCTTTTCTCAGTCCATCCATTCATGTAGTCATGATTTCTCCCATTAGTTCCATTGACCATGTCTGCCCATCCATCCCTGTATCCATCCATCATTCCATCAAATTATCCACCCATTTCCTACATCTTTTTACTTAAGAAATACTTTTCCACATGTGCAATTGAGAATATACAAGGATGGCACTACAAAGGATAAAGCTGCTAAACAGAACAAAATAGTTGCAAAATACTAAATGCAAATGAAACCCCAAAAGACTCAAAATAGCACATCAGTTTACATCACAGTCATACTATTAACTCTACACTAATTAAATAGTTCAACAAATAGTAATAAATAAAAGAAAATACTATTCAAGGCTGTAAGAAATTGCCAAAAGCTTAAAATGTCAATTTCATTCCTAGGTTCTATGTCTTGGTACTCTATTAGTTACTACCGATCAGGGAAAGCATGGTAATTTCTTTTTGGAACTAGCTTAGTTCACAAAGTATGATGGTTTCCAGTTGTACCCATTTCATTTTAAATAACAGAAACCCATTTTTTTACAATTCAGTAGACTTTCATAGTGTATACATACCATAATTTCTTTATTCCATCATTCAGTGATAGACATCAGGTTTGATTCCGTATCTAAGCTATTGTGAACTGAGCTGCAATAAGCATAGATAACTCCTTCATATGTTGATTACAGTTCCATGGGAAAATTCCCAGGAGTGGGAATGCTGCATCATATGCATTCTGAGGTGACTCCATACTGTCCTCCACAATGGCTGGACTGGTTTATCATACCAACAGTGAATTTGGATTCCTTTTCCCCATGTTCTTGCCAGAATTTATTATTCTTTTTTATTTCTGCATGATAATAGTTTTAACTGGGCTTAGGTGAAAACTCATTGTGGTTTTGATTTGCATTTCCCTGATGGTTAGTGAGTCTGAGCATGTTTTTCATGTGCCTGTTGACCATTTGAATTTCCTCTTTTGAAAAATGCTTGTTGAAGTTCTCCCATTTCTTAACTGGATGATTTGGGGTCTTTTTTTGAATTTCTTGAGCTCTTTATATATTTTGGATATTAATCCTTTATTGGTTGCAAAGTTTCCAAATAATTTCTCCCATTCTTCCAGTTGCCTCTTTCTTTTCTTAGTATTTCCTTTGCAGTGCAGAAGCGCCTCAGCTTGATGTAATCCCATTCATCTAATTTGGTTTTGAATGCCTATTCTTCTGTCATCATTTGCACTGACAATGCTAATGTTTGCAGACTTTCCTCATTGTTCTCCTCCACTAATTTGATAATACCACATCACAGATTTGGATCCTCAATCCATTTTGAGTTCATTTGTTATAAAATGTAAGTAGGATATTTTTTCATATCATTAGGCAGATATCCTATTTTTCCAACATTATTTGTTGAAGAGCCTGAGATTTCACCATGGATTCATTTTAACTCCTTTCTCAAAGATTAGTTGGTTGAAGATGTGTTAGTATATTTCTGGAGTTTCCGTTCTGTCTCACTTATCTACATATGTGTTTTTGTTCATTACCAGGCTGTTTTGATGATAATTTCCCTGTAATATGTCTTTAAATCTGATTTGTGGTATCCCCAGTTTTGTTTTTGCTGTGCAAAATTGCTTTAGCTATTCAGGGTCTGTCATGTTTCCATATAATTTTTTAAATTTAATTTTATTTAAGAATCAAAGGACAAAAGATATTTAAGGAGCCCAGAATTGTGACTCAGTGGGTTAACATTCTTCATGTGATGCCAGCATCCCATATGAGCACCAATTCATGTTCTTGCTGCTCCACTTCTGATCCAGATCCCTTCTCATGTGACTGAGAGAGCAGTGGGGGATGGCCAAAGTACTGGGACACTACCACACATATGGGAGGCTTAGATGGAATTCCAGCTTCCAGGATTCAATCTGTTCCAGGCTTGGTTATTGCAAGAATTTGGGGAGTGAGCCAGTAGAAGATCTCTCTTTCTCTTTCTCTCTCTCTCTCTCACTCTCACTCTCGCTCTCTTTCTCTCTCTCTTAAATCTACTTTTCAAAACATAAGATAAATATTAAGAAAAAAACTGTCCAAATTCAGCCATAAAAATAGGTATAATTATAAGATCAAACTTTAAGCAAATGCTGGATCTCTAATGTCAACCATGGGTGTTTTCATTGGCAAATAAGTCATCACTGAATCAAATTAGGCAATATCTTTTAAAAATCTAATGCACCAGGACTGGCGCTGTGATTCAGCTGGCTAAGGCCTTGGCTTAGAGCACTGGCATCCCATTTGGGCACCAATCCTAGACCTGACTGCTCCTCTTCAGATCCAGCTCTCTGCTATGGCCTGACAAAGCAGTAGAACATGGCTCAAGTCCTTGGGCCCCTGTGCCTGCATGAGAGATCCAGAAAAAGCTCCTGGCTTCTGGCTTTGGATCAGCGCAGCTCCAGGTGTTGTGGCCAACTAGGTAGTGAACCAGTGGATGGAAGACCTCTCTTTCTGTCTCTACCTCTCTCTGTAACTCTGTCTTGAAAATAAATAAAATAAATCATTTCCTTCAAATCCACTAATTATAACAGAAGTCACGGGGCCTGCACCATGTGCAGTAGGTTAGTCCTCCATCTGCAGCGACGGTATCACATATGGTCACCGGTTCTTGTCGCAGCTGCTCCATTTCCAATCTGCTCCCTGCTGTGGCCTGGGAAAGCAGTGGAAAATGGCCCAAGTCCTTGGACCCCTGTATCCACGTGGGAGACTAGGAAGAAGCATCTGGCTCCTGGCTTCAAATCGGCACAGTTTGGGCCATTTCAGCTATCTGGGGAGTGAACCAACAGATGGAAAACATTTCTCTATGTCTCTCCCTCTCACTGTCTCTAATTCTAGCTTTCAAATAAATAAATAAAATATTAAAAAAATAGAAGTCACACACTCATTACCTTTCAATGGTCTCATTTCTAAAATGTCAAAACTATTGAGGGAAAAGATGAACAAATATGTGAAAATACTACAGAAAATGGTAGAAAAAGAAAACTATTGTATGTGTTTATTTTGGTGCAAAGAATTTTTAAATTACATGTGGTTTTTCATTATATATATGTATATATATATATATATATTATTGAAGTGTGGAGTACAGAGACATTCATGTATTAACATGAAAGAAATATGTATTTGTGAGGTTCATAGCAAATGTCTTAGGTTTGGTTTTCAAAATGAAAATCAAAATCAAGATTGGAGAAGAGCTGAAAAAATTTTATATTATCATGAAATTAAATATTAACAGATATGAGATAGCTTTCATTTGGTAAACTAAATAATCTCCATTGATTATTATAATGACATTGCTAGTAGTTTCCTTTATGTGATTATTCCTTTAGGCATGGAAGCATAGGGTGTCTATTTTGGGAGAATTCTAAGATCAACTCTTTGTGTAACATGATGACAGCACAGTTTTGGGGAGACTGATTTGCAATTATTTTTATTAAAATTTATTTATTTTTGAGGCACAGTTACAGACAAAGAGACTCAGAGATAGAGAGATCTTCCAACTGCTGTTTCATTCCCCAAATAGCTGCTATGACTGGAGCTGAGACAATCTGAATACAGGAGCCAGGATCTTTTTCTGAGTATGTGCAGGGGCTTGTTCTATCACCCACTGCTTTCTCAACCATTAGCTAGAAGCTTGATAAAATATGGGGCAGCTAGTATTCCACCTGGCACACATACGGGATGCTGGTGCCACAGGCAGAGGCATATCCCATATGCTATAGTGCTGGCCCCTATAGTTCTCTTACATTCAGTGGTTTGGGGGCAGTGAAGCAGCAGCCAAGATGATATTGGTATCTGAAGTAGTGTCATTGTAGTTAAGGCACCAGAATCCCTGAGGTATAATTTTGGCCAAGGTAGATGATGAAATTTTGATGCAATTATATTTTTGAAAGATAATGACTTATTTAAGCATATGCTAATTTAGTGACAAGTTATTTGCCAATAAAAATACCCATAGCTGATATCAGAGTTCCAGCAGTAGTTTAAAAGTTGATCTCATAATTAACGCTAGTTATTAGGGCTCATTGATGGGGTTGTCAGTCTGGTCACAATATATCTAGATGGCAATGGTGGTATTAGCCAAAAATATTGAACTGTGGGTCACATCATTTGTCACCATTTCTTAATTACATGCCTTCACTTTAAGGTTTGCGTTTCTGGATGACAACCAAATGCATGCATTCAAACCAACAATAATAGGATCAAATTCAGCAGAATGGTGTGCAGCTGCATTGGATAGTTTTTTTCTTATTATTTGTCTTATTTACTTGGAAAGTAGATTTTAAAACTTTATTTAATAAATATAAATTTCCAAAGTACAGCTTTTGAATTATAGTGGCTTTTACCCACCATAACCTCCCTCCCACCCACAGCCATCCCAACTTCCACTCCCTCACCCATCCCATTCACATCAAGATTCATTTTCAATTATCTTTATATACAGAAGATCAGTTTAGTGTATATTAAGTAAAGATTTCAACAGCTTGTACCCACAAAGAAACACAAAGTGTAAAGTACTGTTTGAGTACTAGTTATACCATTAATTCACATAATACAGCACATTAAGGAAAGAGATCCTACATGAGGAGTAAGTGCACAGTGACTCCTGTTGTTGATTTAACAATTGACACTCTTGTTTCTGGCATCAGTAATCACTCTAGGCTCTTGTCATTAGTTGCCAAGGCTATGGAAGCCTTTTGAGTTGGCCAACTCCGATCTTATTTAGACAAGGTCATAGTCAAAGTGGAAGTTCTCTCCTCCCTTCAGAGAAAGGTACCTCCTTTTTTGATGGCCTGTTCTTTCTGCTGGGATCTCACTCACAGCGATCTTTCATTTAGGTATTTTGGTTTTTTTGCCAGAGCGTATTGGGTTTCCATGCCTGAAATATTCTCATGGACTTTTTAGTGAGATCCGAATGCCTTAAGGGCTGATTCTGAGGCCAGAGTGCTGTTTAGGACATCTACCATTCTATGATTCTGCTGTGTATCCCTCTTCCCATGTTGGATCATTCTCTCCTTTTTTATTCTATCAGTTAGTATTTGGAGACACTAGTCTTGCTTATGTGATCCCTTTGGCTCTTTGTCCTATCATTATGATCAATTGTGAACAGAAATTGATCACTTGGACTAGTGAGATGGCATTGGTACATGCCACCTTGATGGGATTAAATTGGAATCCCCTGGCATGTTTCTAACTCTACCGTTTGGGGCAAGTCCAATTGAGCATGTGCCAAACTGTACATCTCCTCCCTCTCTTATTCCCACTCTTATACTTAACAGGGATCACTTTTCAGTTAAATTTAAACACCTAGGATAATTGCATGTCAATTAAAGAGTTCAACCAATAGTATTAAGTAGAACAAAAAAAGTACTAAGGGGATAAAGTATTAAGTTGTTCCTTGACAGTCAGGAAAAGGACTGATCAAGTCATTGTTTCTCATAGTGTCCATTTCATTTCAACATATTCCCTTTTTGGTGCTCAGTTGTCACTGATCAGGGATAACACATGATATTTGTCCCTTTGGGATTGGCTTAATTCACTTAACATGATGTTTTCCAGATTCCTCCATCTTGTTGCAAATGACCATATTTCATTGTTTTTACTGCTGTATAGTATTCTGTAGATCACATATCCCATAATTTCTTTATCTAGTCTACTGTTGATGGGCATTTAGGTTGATTCCAGGTGTTAGCTATTGTGAATTGAGCTGCAATAAACATTGAGGTGCAGACAGCTCTTTTATTTGTCAATTTAATTTCATTTAGGTAAATTCCAAGGAGTGGGATGGCTGGGTTGTATGGTAGGGTTATATTGAAGTTTCTGAGGAATCTCCAGACAGACTTCCACAGTGGATTTAGCAGTAGATTTAAGGAGAGAGAGAGAGAAAGAGAAAGAGAAAGAGAAAGAGAAAGAGAGAGAGAGAGAGAGAGAGAGAGAGAGAGAGAGAGAGAATCATCCATCATTTACTGGTTCACTCCCCAAATACTTGGAATACACAAGGCTTGATCAGATTGAATCCCAGAGGCTGAAACACAATGTAGGTCTCCCATATGTGTGGTAGTGTCCTAGTACTTTGGCCATCCCCCACTACTCTCCAAGGCACATGAGAAGGAATCTATATCAGAAGTGGAGCATCAGGACATGAATTGGTGCACATCTGGGTTGCAGGCACCACATGAAGGAACAATCCATTGAGCCACAATGATGGGCCACTTAAATGGCTTTTGTTATTTGATTTCATGAATGACCATCCCCTATATTCTAGTCTTGTTTACAACCATGCAGCACTGAACATGCCTGATCTCATATAATATCAGGACTTGACAGAAAACAATGAAAGCAATATATTTTGGCAGTGGAATTTGCCACAAGGTCCAAGTTGGGCTACATAATTTATTTTTTCTTGCTTATCATTTTTATTAAAATAATGAGAGCAATTTTATGCATTCCATTGGTACAGTTCCAAGGAGAAAATCAGACTTCCCTTGATACCCTGCTTACCCAATACCCCTCCATCTATCACATGTCTTCATCAGGGTTCGCAAAAACAGTTTTAATCCACTCTATGTTCACAGGCTTAATTCACCACTTATCATGATATTCAACAAGTAAAATATAAAAAGACAACAGTTATACAGGATTCTAAATATGAGCAAAAAAAATGACAGTCATATCCAAAGGTTAGACATGTGCTAAGTAACGAGTTCAAAAAGAGTATGGAGAAAAAGAAAAACTGTGCCTCACCAGAAGAGACAAGGGAATGCAAACAATCATGGAATCTAAAAATATCATTTTCACTACAAAACATTGCATTGCAGGTATTCTGTTAGTTAACACAGTTCAGAGCAAACAAAAATCTCTGTCTTTGGGGTACTGACTTATTTACATATTATGGTTATAAAATTCAGATCTCAGTCTTCATCACTGAATAGTACTCTATAATGCATATATACAATAATTTTTTATCCAGTCATCTGTTGTTGGAATCTGGTTTGATTCCAAATCTTAGGTTTTGTGAATTAATCTGCAGTGGACATGGAGGTACAGATAACACTTTCATGTGTTATTTTCTTTTAATAAATTCCCAGGACTTGGATTGCTGAGTTATTTTTTATACCTAAATTCAGATTTCTGAGTTATTTCCATCCTATCTTGCAAAGTGGCCAACAAGTTATATTACCGCAAACAGTAGATTAAGGTATCTTTTTCACTACATCCTTGTCACCATGTGTTTTTGTTGATTATTGCCTGGGAGCCATTCTAACTGGGGTGAAATGAAAACTCATTGTTATTTTGATTGGCATTTCAATGATGGGTAGCCATCCTGATAACTTTTTCAACTGTCTGCTGGCCATTCGAATTCAAATTCTGGAAAAAATTCTGTTCATGCCCTTTGTCCATTTCTTAACTAGATTGTTAATTTACTATTGAATTTTTTGGTACTCAAGAAATTCACCTTCATTTATAAATGAGAGGTTTTTGGTACAGTGCCCTGGGTTGACAGTAGTGCTTTTTGCTTTTTTTTCACTTTGACTATATCTCTCCATTATTTCTAGCCTTTAGGATTTCTGATGAGAAATCAATGATTAATGTAATTGGAGATGCTCTGTAGGTAATGTAATATTTCTCTCATGTGCATTTAAGAATCTTCACATTTATTTACTTGAAAGTTTGACTATACTGGGTCATTGTGAGAAATGTTTCTGATCATATCTATAAGGATTTCTATGTGCTTTCTCTACTTGGTTGTCCCTTTTTCCAATTAAGGAAAATGATCTGTTATTATTCTACTGACTAGGCATTCTATTCCATTCTATCTTTTCATACCTTCAAGTACTTCTAGGCACACATGTTTCAACATTTGATAGTATCTCATAAATCCCAAATTGTATTTCACTGTTTCTAATTTTGCCTTCTCTTTTCATCTGGCAGATATATTTCCAAAGATTTGTCTTCTAACTTGAATATTCTTTCTTTTCCCATACCTAATGTTCTGGTAAGGCTTCCTACTCTATTTTCTATTTGATATATTAAGTCTTTTCTAATAATTCATTTTGATTTACCTTCTATACCTCTAGCTCTTGACAGAATTTTTCATTGATGCCATGATTGAATTTCTTTATTCTTTATATTTTCTTTTCTATGATTCCCTTCTGGGTGAGGGAAACAGAGCTCTGTGCTCTCCCTTCTTGCAGTTATCTGGGCATCCGGACTCCTGTTTGTCTTCCAGGTTGAACCCAAAGTCAGTCTGTCAGTTGTTACTCAGATAATATCACAAGTGACACCTTCTGCCTCATGCACCTCTCAACTTGCTCTAAGAAGACGGCATCTCCTCTTTCCACAGGCTGAAAGAGTCAACAGTGGTGTCTCAACTCATTGCTGCAAATTTGTACCATCCACACTGCTCCACAGTGTCTCTCTCCTTTATGTAGATTTTCCACTGCAAATTTTTCTGTAACTATACTCTAGGAATAAAGTCCTTCCACTTTTCTTCCATCAAAACTTCAATGAAAAGTTAAACAAAATAGATAAACCTCTAGCCAGACTAACAAGAAAATGTGAGGCAAAACTCAAATAAGTTATATTGGAGTTGAAAAAGAAGACATTACAACTGAAAGCACAGAAACACAAAGGATCAGGGAGGCGGCAAGATGGTGGAATAGGACCGGAGCACATGATTAGTCCGGAGAGAGAGACAGGTTAATATAAGTGGAGATACTGCAGGGTCAAGGAAGAGTAGGGGATGAAACAGCATAGGAAACTCTTCCGGAACTAGTGATTCACAGTGTACCTGCGTGGAGAGCGTGGGAGCCCAAGTTCGGGACACCAGCAGCAGACTCAACGCACCAGTGCTGGAACGCGAGGTGAGCCGAACCACAATAGCCCGAGACACCAGCGGGGAAGCGGAAAGAGGAGGCTAGAGGGAACGAGGCTTGAAACTCCGTGGGGAAAAGTTCACCAGGCTAACTAGAAGAGAGAGAGGAAAAAAATAAAAAAAGCGACCAATACGGACACAAGTTTCTCTCTCTCCGCTCACCTCTCAAAGGCAAGACAGAGCAGGCGCCATTTTGGACATACGTCATAAGCAGGGCGACCTCAGGTCTGCACCGGCCCTGAGCCTAACAGAAAAACCTGACTCTGGGGGGAGGGGTGAAATAACAGGAGATTAGCATCTAACTTGGCAACCCAGTGGGAGATTTCAGGAGAATTGGAGCCCACACTGAGGGCAGCACAGATTCCCTGTGTGGTCCGTGGGAAAGAGCTTCTGATCTCTGGCTCCTGTGGGTATATCATTTGCCTGCTAACTACCTCCAATTACATTCAGCTGTGCGGAATTACTTCCCTTTTGAATCAAAAAAGAGAGAGATTTACCACACCTAACCTGGGAGTGTCATCTTTGACACACCCTCAGCCCTGAGGAACCAAACACAGCTCTCAGTCCACGCTCATCTCAAGCCTCTAAGGCACCACTGAAAGAAGACAGTCCACTTAATATAGAGCCATAGTGTAACAAGAAAAAAACACCACAGTGAAGAAACCAAATATCTCCAACATGCCAAACAACAAACACAAAAACCGAGGAAACAAGAACAAGGAAGACACTATGACACCCCCAAATGAAAAAGACACCCCAATTCAAGATTATGAAGATGAGGAGATTGAAGAAATACAAGAAGCAGATCTCAAAAAATTGATAAGAACATTAAGAAGTTCTCAAAAACAAATTCTTGAACTGCAGAAATCCTTAATGGACAAGGTAGAAAATCTCTCTTGTGAAAATGAAATATTAAGGAGGAATCAAAATGAAATGAAACAACTAGTGGAACAAGAAATGGTGATAATGACGAGAAATCATAATGAAATGAAGAATTCAATAGATCAAATGACAAACACATTAGAGAGTCTTAAAAACAGAATGGGCGAGGCAGAAGAGAGAATATCAGACTTAGAAGACAGAGACCAGGAAAGGAAACAATCAAATCAAAGAAAAGAAGAAGAAATCAGAAATCTAAAAAATACTGTCAGGAATCTACAGGATACTATTAAAAAACCCAACATTCGGGTTCTAGGAGTTCCTGAAGGCATGGAGAGAGAGAAAGGATTAGAAGGCCTTTTTAGTGAGATACTAGCAGAAAATTTCCCAGGTTTGGAGAAAGACAGAGACATCCTAATACAGGAAGCTCATAGAACCCCTAATAAACATGACCAAAAGAGATCCTCACCACGACACGTCGTAATCAAACTCACCACAGTGAAACACAAAGAAAAGATCCTAAAATGTGCAAGAGAGAAACGCCAGATTACTCTCAGAGGATCTCCAATTAGACTCACAGATGACTTCTCTTCAGAAACCCTACAAGCTAGGAGAGAATGGCGAGACATAGCCCAGGTGCTAAGAGAGAAAAACTGCCAGCCCAGAATATTATATCCTGCAAAGCTCTCATTTATAAATGAAGGTGAAATAAAGACCTTTCACAGCAAACAGACATTGAAAGAATTTGTCGCCACTCGCCCAGCCCTGCAAAAGATGCTTAAAGATGTGTTACATACAGAAACACAGAAACACGGTCACCAATATGAAAGAAGGTAAAGGTAGGAAACCTCACACCAAAAGATCACAGGAATCTCAAACCATATATTAGAAAGTCTCTTTGGCTAATGGCAGGGCAAAGTTACTCCTTCTCAATAGTCACATGGAATGTTAATGGCTTGAACTGTCCAGTTAAAAGACACCGATTGGCTGATTGGGTTAAGGAACAAAACCCATCCTTTTGCTGTTTACAAGAAACCCATCTATCCAACAATGATCCATACAGGCTGAGAGTGAAAGGCTGGAAAAAGATATACCATGCCAACAGAAATGAAAAGAGAGCGGGCGTAGCCATCTTAATATCGGACAACATAAACTTTACCACAAAAACTGTTAGGAGAGACAAAGAGGGGCACTATTTAATGATTAAGGGATCCATTCAACAGGAAGATATAACGATTATCAATGTATATGCACCTAATTACAGGGCACCAGCTTATTTAAAAGACTTGTTAAGGGACTTAAATGGAGACTTAGACCCCAATACAATAGTACTGGGGGACTTCAATACTCCACTCTCAGAGATAGACAGATCAACAGGACAGAAGATCAACAAGGAGACAGTAGATTTAAATGACACTATAGCCCAAATGGATCTAACAGATATCTACAGAACATTTCATCCTACATCTAAGGACTTTACATTCTTCTCAGCAGTACATGGAACCCTCTCTAGGATTGACCACATACTAGGCCATAAAGCAAGTCTCAGCAAATTCAAAAGAATTAGAATCGTACCATGCAGCTTCTCAGACCACAAAGGAATGAAATTGGAAATTGGCAATTCAGGAATCCCTAGAGCACGTGCAAACACATGGAGATTGAACAACATGCTCCTGAATGAACTATGGGTCATAGAAGAAATTAAAAGAGAAATCAAAAATTTTCTG
This sequence comes from Lepus europaeus, assembly GCF_033115175.1. NCBI lineage: Eukaryota > Metazoa > Chordata > Mammalia > Lagomorpha > Leporidae > Lepus > Lepus europaeus. The sequence goes on along the minus strand of NW_026909276.1, from coordinate 9,160,122 downwards.
GAAGTAAATGAGGATAACAGCACAACATACCAAAACCTATGGGATACAACAAAAGCAGTGTTAAGAGGAAAGTTTATATCAATAGGTGCCTACATCAAGACATTGGAAAGGCACCAAATAGATGAGCTTTCAAGTCATCTCAAGGATCTAGAAAATCTGCAGCAAACCAAACCCAAACCCAGTAGAAGAAGGGAAATAATTAAAATCAAAGAAGAAATCAACAGGATTGAATAAAAAAAAACATTACAAAAAATCAGCCAAAGAAGGAGCTGGTTTTTTGAAAAAATAAACAAAATTGACACCCCATTGGCCCAACTAACTAAAAAAAGAAAAGACCCAAATCAATAGGATCAGAGATGAAATGGGAAACGTAACAACAGACGCCGCAGAAATAAAAAGAATCATCAGAAATTACTACAAGGACTTGTATGCCAGCAAACAGGGAAATCTATCAGAAATGGACAGAATCTTGGACACATACAACCTCCCTAAATTGAGCCAGGAAGACTTAGAAAACCTAAACAGACCCATAACTGACACAGAAATTGAAACAGTAATAAAGGCCCTCCCAACAAAGAAAAGCCCAGGACCAGATGGATTCACTGCTGAGTTCTACCAGACATTTAGAGAAGAACTAACTCCAATTCTTCTCAAACTATTCAGAGCAATCGAAAAAGAGGGAATCCTCCCAAATTCTTTCTATGAAGCCACCATCACCTTAACTCCTAAGCCAGAAAGAGACGCAACATTGAAAGAGAATTACAGACCAATATCCCTGATGAACATAGATGCAAAAATACTCAATAAAATTCTGGCCAATAGAATGCAACAACACATCAGAAAGATCATCCACCCAGACCAAGTGGGATTCATCCCCGGTATGCAGGGATGGTTCAACATTCACAAAAAAATCAACGTAATACACTACATTAACAGACTGCAGAAGAAAAAACATATGATTCTCTCAATAGACGCAGAGAAAGCATTTGATAAAATACAACACCCTTTCATGATGAAAACTCTAAGCAAACTGGGTATGGAAGGAACATTCCTCAATACAATCAAAGCAATATATGAAAAACCCACGGCCAACATCCCATGAATGGGGAAAAGTTGGAATAATTTCCACTGAAATCTGGTAAAGACAGGGATGCCCATTCTCACCACTGCTATTCAATATAGTTCTGGAAGTTTTGGCCAGAGCTATTAGGCAAGAAAAAGAAATTAAAGGGATACAAATTGGGAAGGAAGAACTCAAACTATCCCTCTTTGCAGATGATATGATTCTTTATTTAGGGGACCCAAAGAACTCTACTAAGAGACTGCTGGAACTCATCGAAGAGTTTGGCAAAGTAGCAGGATATAAAATCAATGCACAAAAATCAACAGCCTTTGTATACACAGGCAATGCCACGGCTGAGGAAGAACTGCTAAGATCAATCCCATTCACAATAGCTACAAAAACAATCAAATCCCTTGGAATAAACTTAACCAAAGACGTTAAAGATCTCTACGATGAAAACTACAAAACCTTACAGAAAGAAATAGAAGAGGATACCAAAAAATGGAGAAATCTTCCATGTACATGGATTGGAAGAATCAATATCATCAAAATGTCTATTCTCCCAAAAGCAATTTATACATTCAATGCAATACCCATCAAGATCCCGAAGACCTTCTTCTCAGATCTGGAAAAAATGATGCTGAAATTCATATGGAGACACAGAAGACCTCGAATAGCCAAAGCAATCCTGTACAACAAAAACAAAGCCGGAGGCATCACAATACCAGATTTCAGGACATACTACAGGGCAGTTGTTATCAAAACAGCATGGTACTGGTACAGAAACAGATGGATAGACCAATGGAACAGAATAGAAACACCAGAAATCAATCCAAACATCTATAGCCAACTTATATTTGACCAAAGATCCAAATCTAATCCCTGGAATAAGGAAGTCTATTCAATAAATGGTGCTGGGAAAATTGGATTTCCACGTGCAGAAGCTTGAAGCAAGACCCATACCTATCACCTTACACAAAAATTCACTCAACATGGATTAAAGACTTAAATCTACTACCCGAAACCATCAAATTATTAGAGAGCATTGGAGAAACCCTGCAAGATATAGGCACAGGCAAAGACTTCCTGGAAAATACTCCAACAGCACAGGCAGTCAAAACCAAAATTAACATTTGGGACTGCATCAAATTGAGAAGTTTCTGTACTTCAAAAGAAACAGTCAGGAAAGTGAAGAGGCAACCAACAGAATGGGAAAAAATATTCGCAAACTATACTACAGATAATGGATTGATAACCAGAATCTACAAAGAAATCAAGAAACTCCACAACAACAAAACAAACAACCCACTTAAGAGATGGGCCAAGGACCTCAATAGACATTTTTCGAAAGAGGAAATCCAAATGGCCAACAGACACATGAAAAAATGTTCAAGATCACTAGCAATCAGGGAAATGCAAATCAAAACCACAATGAGGTTCCATCTCACCCCGGTGAGAATGGCTCACATTCAGAAATCTACCAACAACAGATGCTGGAGAGGATGTGGGGAAAAAGGGACACTAATCCACTGTTGGTGGGAATGCAAACTGGTTAAGCCACTATGGAAGTCTGTCTGGAGATTCCTCAGAAACCTGAACATAACCCTACCATACAACCCAGCCATCCCACTCCTTGGAATTTACCCAAAGGAAATTAATTTGGCAAATAAAAAAGGCATCTGCACATTAATGTTTATTGCAGCTCAATTCACAATAGCTAAGACCTGGAACCAACCCAAATGCCCATCAACAGTAGACTGGATAAAGAAATTATGGGACATGTACTCCATAGAATACTATACAGCAGTAAGAAACAACGAAACCCAGTCATTTGCAACAAGATGGAGGAATCTGGAAAACATCATGCTGAGTGAATTAAGCCAGTCCCAAAGAGAAAAATATCATTTGTTTTCCCTGATCGGTGACAACTGAGCGCCAAAGGGGAAACCTGTTAAGTGAAATGGACACTATAAGCAACAATGACCTGATCAGCTCTTGTCCTGACTTTAGATGTACAATGTAATACTTTATCCTTTTTAGTATTTGTTGTTGTTGTGGTTCTAGTACTATTGGTTGAACTCAGTAATTAACACACAATTATTCTTAGGTGTTTAAATTTTAACTGAAAAGTGATCCCTGTTAAATCTAAGAGTGGAAAAAGAGAGGGAGGAAATGAAGAGCTATGGGTTATTTAACTATGTGCTTATTTTCAAAGACTTGAATAATCACCTTGTAACAATGATCAGATTTGGTCTATGTTATGTCATGATTTTAAGGAATCTTGTTTCAACCAGGTATTTTGGATTTTGATATTGGTCTATTATGCTATGTTATATGTGCGTACATATTGTATGTCCACATGGGGAAATTTTATTAAGAGTTTTATTTTAAATGGCTTATAGATAAGATTGTCCATAAATTTAAGCTGCTAAAATCAATCAAAGATACATTTTAATTTGTATGACCTGAATCTGTGTATCATATGTTTTAAACTTGTTGGTAGAAAGAAACTAAAAACATTTTATATGGTTGTGCTTAAGTTTACTGGTTAAACAAACTACACCATGTTAGATATTTAAGAGGTGTTTTCAAATACATGATTCTTAAAATTTATAGAAGGCATTGGACCTTCCGGTAAATGTTTTATTAAGTTCTTATCTAAGGGTTGAAACGGTTTGCTAAGTATTCATGTAATATTGCTATTGTCAGCAAGTGATCTAGGACTTGCTCCCTCATTTCTCTATTCTAAGCCCAACTTGTTCTTTCATTTCTCTATTCTCTTCAAGGTAGGGAACTAATTCTATTATGAAGGAATCTGTAGGATGCACAATTTAATCTTTAGACCTTATAAGAGATGGCTAACATTTTTCTGTAATAGCATAGCCAAAATAAGAACTTAACTAATAATCTCATAGCTAGATTCACATCGCCATCAGCGAAGTATACAGTAAGTAAAAAAAAAACCTCCCTTTCAGACCAAAGGGAAAGAAAGTTTTAAAGTGAGAATATAATTTTCCTCATGGGCATTGTCTACCTTAGAAAAACTACTACAGAACATGCCTGTGACTATAGACTTGTAGTTCAGGCCACCGAAGATTAGAGATGGGACTTGGGCACTCCCTTGACTTGCATCCTCTGGTCTGCTTTAACACAAACCGGGAGGAAAAGAAAACTAGGCATCAGAAGCAATGGGTGGCAGGCCTATTAATGGCTGATCTGTACAGTGATCTGCCCTCAAGGAGACCCAACAGGCCAGTCCACTGCAGTGGCTTTCAATGTGGTAAGCCTGGGCTTCAGCAGAAGTCAGCTTGTGAAGAGCCCTGGCAGCTCTGCAAGAGTTGGATCACTGGAGATGGACCTGCCCTGGAGTCGAAGGATGCCCAGGTCAGAGCCACAGATCTTATTGGCTCTAAGCTGAAAAGCCCTTCACTCGGCCCAACTTCCAAAGTGACCATTGCAGCTGAGGGGATGGTCAAGTAGGGTCAGCAACATTGCAGGCAGAACTGTAAATTTCTTGTTAGAGATGCCCCCTGCCTTGACCTGGCCAGCTCTCCTCCCAGGCCAGCCAAGTAATGAAAGTCAACAGAGTGCCTTCCCCTAGGAGGTTCACACCTCCCTTAGGATATACCCCTTGTGAAGAGATAGATAGGTCTGGGCCTCTTAACTTACAAGGCCTAAAGCCCACCAGATTATTATCAAGCCCCTTCTATCAGGTTCTATTTGCCTCTCAATCAGAAAAATTACTTGTAGCTTAGACAGCACCTTTCTTAGCTCCTCTAATAATGACTCTGTCCTTTGTTCTAGACCCTGTCTAGCATACTTGGGCCTCATTCCTTTGTAATCATAACCTCTACTCTACCACCAATGGCTCTACTCCCAACCTGTGTGTACTGATGGTCCTCTTCCCCACTTAATGCTGTATAATTGTTCAGACCTGGTTAAGGCCACTCTTAGGATCATTGGTTACTATCCTCAACCTGTCTTTTATGACCTTGTCTAAATATGATCAGAGTCGGGGAACTTGGAAGGCTTCCATAGCCTTGGCAACTCATGACGACAGCCTAGGGTGGTTACTGCCACCATAAACTAGAGTGTCAAATTGTTGGGTCAACAACAGGAGCCACTGTGCGCTTGCTCCTGATGTGGGATCTCTGTCCTTAATGTACTGTACATTTTGATTTAATGCTATAACTAGTACTCAAACAGTATGTTTCACTTTGTGTTTCTATGTGGGTGCAAACTGTTGAAGTATTTATACTAAATTGATCTTCTGTATATAAATAGAATTGAAAATGTATCTTGATGTGAATGGAAAGGGAGAGGGAGTGGGAGAGGGGAGGGTTGCGGGTGGGAGGGAAATTATGGGAAGGGGAAGCCATTGTAATCCATAAGCTGTATACTGGAAATTTATATTCATTAAATAAAAGTTAAAAAAAAAGAAACACAAAGGATCATAAGAAACACTTAGAACTATATGCTAATAAACTGGAAAACCATTAAGAAATGGGTAAATTCCTGGAAACATGTAACCTACAAATATTAAGACATAAAAGTATAGGCAATCTAAACAGACTCATAAAAAGCAATGAAATGGAAGCATAAATCCAACATCTTTCTTCCTGGAAATGACTGGGACCTGAGGTTTTTACTACTGCATTATAGAAAATATTCAGAAGAAATAAGTGCAATACTTTTCAAACTGTTTGATAAATATTGAACAAGATGGAATTCTGTCAAACTCTTTATGTGTATCACTTTGTTACCAAAACTGACCAATGATGTGGCACATAACTATCCAATATTCAATCATTTTTGTCAATTATGGGATATTAAACTTACTCATTCAGATTTCTGAATGTGAGCCATTCTAACTGGGGCGAGGTGAAACTTCGTTGTGGTTTTGATTTGCATTTCCCTGATTGCTAGTGATCTTGAACATTTTTTCATGTGTCTGTTGGCCATTTGGATTTCCTCTTTGGAAAGATGTCTGTTGAGGTCTTTGGCCCATCTCTTGAGTGGGTTGTTTGTTTTGTTGTTGTGGAGTTTCTTGATCTCTTTGTAGATTCTGACTATTAATCCTTTATCTGTAGCATAGTTTGCAAATATTTTTCCCATTCTGTTAGTTGCCTCTTGACTATCCTGTTTCTTTAGCAATACAGAAACTTCTCAATTTGATGCAATCCCAATAGTTAATTTTGCTTTGACTGCCTGTGCTTCTGGGGTCTTTTCCAAGAAGTCTTTGCCAGTGCCTAAATTTTGCAGGGTTTCTCCAATGCTCTCTAATAATTTGATGGTGTCGGGTCATAGATTTAGATCTTTAATCCAAGTTGCGTGGATTTTTGTGTAAGGTGTAAGGTATGTGTCTTGCTTCATTTTTTTGCACGTGGAAATGCAGTTTTCTCATCACCATTTGTTGAAAAGGTTTCTCCTTGCTCCAGGAATTGGTTTTAGATCCTTGATCAAATATAAGTTGGCTGTAGATGTTTGGGTTGATTTCTGGTGTTTCTATTCTGTTCCATTGTTCTATCCATCTGTTTCTGTACCATGCTGTTTTGATTACAACTGCCCTGTGTATGTCCTAAAATCTGATTTTGTGATGCCTCTCACTTTGTTTTTGTTGTACATGATTGCTTTAGCCTTTTGAGGTCTCCTGTGTCTCCATATGAATTTCAGCATCATATTTTCCAGATCTGAGAAGAATGTCTTTGATATTTTGATTGGTATCGCATTGTGATATGAGCAGTATTGCTCAAGAGTAAAAAGTTATTCATATGCACAAGGGATATATGATATTTCCTGCTCTTCATGATGTTTATTTCTGTATGTTAATGACATGTTTGTTGACTATCAACTTACTGGAATTGATAAATAAATATGTAGTTATCTTTTTCTAATAAAACTGCTTATGGATTTGTTCAATTATTTAACAGTTGAGGCTGCTAAGTCTGATGATAAAACTGTATGACAGAATATGTAGTTTTTTTAGTAATGACACTACAGCTCTTAATCATTGTGTAATTTATTGTTTTGTTAAATAAAAATATATTATATGCACTAATAACTCTCATATATTCTGTTAGCATTTTATATTAATATTTTATATTCACAAATGATGATGAGTCTTCACATAGATTTTTGTAATGTAGAGTCTGATTGGTTTTCTTCTACCTACACTGTACTTGTTTTCATAGTAGCAAAATGTTCTGTGCATTATACATTGCCTAAGTACTCATTCTATCAAATAACACCTTAGCTGTTAAGGCAACACTAACTGACATATTATTTATAACATTTATAGAATAATACACAAGATATTCACTTCAGCATCATCTGCTACTAACATACTAAACTAGTTAATGTATCTGCATTGTGTTTTGGTTGGTCTTGTAGTTAAGTTTTTTCAACTCTAGGGAAGACTAAAAATGCAAATGGTCATTCATTTTCAATTTGAGTTTCGATTATAGACCTTTGCATAAAGTTACTACTTTGCAAGAGCACAAATATCAAGGTTACTGGATCTCTAACATTCAGATGATATCTGGTTAGGTTACACTTGGATAATGTCCTGGGAAAATGTTTTTTTTTTTTTTCTAAAAGTGGCATTACAAGTGGTTTTAAGTTTTTTCTATTTAAGTTTTCTGATGAAGTTCAATTATATATGTTGACTAAATTTATAAATAGGCTTCTTTATCTAACATAATCACATCTTGTCTCCAACTGTGTGTAACTACTATACTTATTTAAAAAAAAGACTCCAATTGTGGTGACCATTTTGTCATAGCAGTTTAAGTCAGTGCTTGAGATATCTGAATCCCATATGCTACTGTTTGGTTTGAATTCTAGTGGTAATTCTGCATCTTTGATGAACCTTCCTGCTAATGTGCCTGATAGGCAATGGATGATGGCCAAAGTGTTTGCATAGCTATTACACATGTGAGAGTCTTGGAAGGAATTCCTGGGTCCTGATTTTGTGTGATATGTCTTAAATTTTGTGAGCATTTGAGAAGTGAAGTCATGGATTAAAAAAAAATCTCTGTTTCCCTCCCTATTTATATCTTACTGTGCCTTTTAAATAAAGACAGAAATCTTATAAAAATCAGAGAGCTTCGTGTGGGTTTCAGATAATAAGATCAAATCATATACTCTGTCCAGGAGAATAAAATTTGAAAAAAATGCAAAGTGCTGAAAAATAAAAAGATAAAGCAAATATACAAAAATGTAAGAGATGGTCATAAAGACTATCCACTTTAACAATGGACCCAATAACTTTAAAATCAGTGGTGTTACTACAGATATGTAGGGGACACTTCATAATAACAAATTTTTAGATAAAATTATATATATATATAATATACATATATATGTATATTTCCTTAACAGACATGCTCAGCTTTATATGAAAAAGAGGAGAAAAATTCTTCAGAAACAGTATTTGGAGATGCCAATATCCTACCTTCAATAATGAACAGAATAACTATGAAAAATACTGAATAGGATAATGAAAACTTGAAAATATAAAACAACACAGTTAATTGACAAATATCACACCATTCAAGAAAACAAGCATTCTATTCAAATATGCATGCAACATTTTTCACAGGAAACAATATGCTAGGTCATATATGGCATACTTTTCAATGACGAAAATAATTGAAAATATTTTCTGAACAGAAGTGTGAACATTTGGCCTGTTTTTATGAAAATTCTTGGTATGCCTAAGTAGAAACCAGAGTGCCAGAGTTCAAGTCTTGGCTCTATTGCCGTCCTGTTAAGGTGAGTGTTGAGAGGAAGCAGGCAATGTCTCAAGTAGCCTGGTCTCTGCCATGTGAGGGAAATGGAATAAATTTATGGCTTTGAAGTTTTCCCAGACCAACCTCACCTGCGGTAGATATCCCAAAGATCAAATCATTAGCTGGGCAAAACCTCTCTCTCCTTCTCCTTTTTTTTATCTTTATCTTTTCCTACCTCCTTCCCCCTACCTCCCTCTCAGGTTTTCAATTAAGTATTTATAGGGGCCAGCACATTGGCATAGTGGGTAAAGCTGCCACCTCAAGTTCCAGCATCCTATGCGGGTGCCAGTTAGAGTTCCGGCTGCTCAATTTCTAATCCAGATCTCTGTTTTGGCCTGGAAAAGCAGTAGAAGATGGCCTAAGACCTTGGGCTCCTGTACATTCATGAGATACCTGGAAAAAGCTCCAGTCTCCTGACTTCAGAATGACACAGCTCTAGCTGTTGCAGCCAATTACGGAGCAAACCAGTGGATGGAAGACCTCTCTCTCTCTCTCTCTCTCTCTCTCTGTGTGTGTTTGTGTGTGTGTGTAACTCTTTCAAAAAATAAAATCAAAACCCTTAAAATTATTCATATTTTTTAAATCTAGAAAACCAAAAACAGAAGGATAATTAAGAAATAGAAAAATATGTGGAAAATAAGCATCATGTTCTTAAATGTTAAATGGATTATGGAAAAATCACAAGAGAAGATGGGAACATTAGGATGTGATTAAAATGAAATTACATTATAAAAAGATCATGTTGATCTAATAGGGACTGATGCATATTATCTATGCATCTAACTGGAGGTCATTGGAATGTAATGTGGTGTTTCTCTCATGCACATCCTTGTAGACTTAAATACCCATCTCCATTGGTGCTTCCTGCTCTAGCTGGGCTGCCAAGGAATACAGTTTCTGCATCAAAATTCAGACAAGAAACATAGGATAAGATGTGTGAAGTCTGATGCATTATTTTAACACTATGAAGAGTGTGTCATATCATCCAATACTCCAAAATACACCCTGTCCTCTTATTTATGAAGTTTTCATCCTCATAAACTGAGATGCAACTAAAAGTTATGTAGTGGCATCACTCTCTTGTGAGCAAGGGACAACTATGCCCAAATGCACACTACCCTCCTCCATCATTGGTTGATTCTCTTTGATATTTGGAACTTTTGCTGACTGAGAAAGATTCAATGGGAAATGATTCCTCTGCTGGAAGGAATTTCCATTATGGGACCAGGGATAGTCAAGCAGGGTAGATGATCCTATAACTCTCTCAAATGGATGTGCAGAGTCTTGGTTCTAGCATTGTGTTGGAGGCCAGTTTGAAGACTTTAACACCCACAAATAAGCTGACAATTTTCATATACAAAATTATCTATTTTTGTGGTTGGAAGTTGCAGGGTTGAGGCACAGACTGGTATCCAAAGGTTTCCAGGGCTGACTTATCCCAGTGGTGGGAAATAATGTAATGCTCCAGGTGTTAATTATGCATGAACTCAGTGGGAATCTTAGAAGTTATTACAGCTGCTTCCCAACTTCCAGTAGCCATTAACATGCCCCAGGGGTGTGCTGTTAAACAACTCTCTTGAAAGGATGTACCTCATACAATACCCAAGGTGAGAGACAGTGACTAGTCACCACCCATGTTTGTTCAAATGTTGGTAAGCAATTGTCCGCAAAGGTACTTTCATGTGCACATCCCTCAAGCCTTGTGCCTCAGACCAACAGCATAGGGCTGAGACAAGAGGTGTGGTAGGAACAGAGCAGGGGCTACAGTAATTAAGTGGCAAAGGAAATAATGAAACACAAACTGAGACATGTCTGGGGAACAGAGTGTGCTACAGTGCCCTGACATTGTTGATCCAGGCCCACTATACAGAGCCCCCCATGAATGGTTATGGTGATCGGAGTCCAGATGCCAGCATGTCCCATGAGACAAGAGGTCAGAATCCAAATACCCTAGAGGGCCTGCATATTCAGGAGCAGGAGACAGGTTTCAGGCTCCCTCTGTTGTGCTAGTATGTTTGAGGAAGTGATAGATTCAGGAGCTTGTGATCCTCACCATGCTTACATGTTTGGGGATTCAAGCACGGACAATAACTCACACACATATGGGATGCACGAAACAATGCCTTACCACACCACAGCACAATCAATGGGTGGAACTATGAGGCCTGGCACCAGAGGTGGTAGATGAAAAGATCTCTTGTGGCAGGAGTAAAAAGGTCTTAATGATTTTTCCATGGTGTGTTTTTCTTCCCTTCATCTGGCACACATTGTATCTACATGTGATTTACTCCTAGTAGTAGTTCCATATGTTGCCTCCCCTCTGCAAGAGTTTAGGATTCAACTAATAATTATGGCAGAAACAAAATAAGTCTGACATTTTACTTAAGACATCACCAATGTCCACAGCAGATTTCAGATTGTTTTGACTTCTCCCCAACAACCTGAATGTCACTGGATTATGGATCAATGGGCCATTAGAATAAAAAATTGGAGGTAGAAATTAGAAGAAATAGAAATATCTAGCTGCAAGAGGGGCAATGGTAATAAAAAGAATCCTCAATCAATGTATGGATGCTTTTTCAGTTCCCTCATTTTTTTCAAATTCTCAGTAATATCATGGCATCTTATGTATCTGTGGCTAGCACACACATGATGAATTCTGCAAATTGTTATGGCATTTGGTTATGAGGGGAAGGCTTAGATTTCTGATGGATGAGATGACTCTGTAGCAGTGTTAGGTAGTTCTTGCTGGCAAAATCCTGGGAGATGCAATGAAGGGCTGGAGTTTGAGTAATGTGGAGCTGCAATGCAAGTATGGAAGTCCTCTGTTCGTGGTGCTACTAACTGTGTGTATCATTTCCAAGGAATTCTTCGAAATAAAACAGGTCAGAAACATGCCAAATGAATCCAATCAAGTCAGAATTTAGTTACAAAAAAAGAGTAAATCACTACAATAAGGTGGAAAGAAAATTGTCCAAGGAACAAAAGTGAAAGTAAATACTGATGGGGTAGGAATTATAACCAAAAAAAATAAGCTCCTACTTAGAATGCATACTGGAATCCCATATCAGAGTGCTAATGGGCTTCATGAGCCTGATCCCTACAAATGTACCTGGGAAAGATATCACATAATTGTTCTAATAACAATTGTGTCAAAGACACAGATGGAAATCAGGAATCCTGGCTTTGGTCTGGTGGAGATCTGGTTTTTGCAGCCATCTGGGGAGTGAAACACTGGAGGGATGATATCTATGTGTATTTATTTTCCACTCTCACTTTTCCTTTAGAGACAAATTTTTTTAAAAACATTGATTTGATTCTTTGAAAAATATATAGACCAACATATACACACACACACACACACACAGAGAGAGAGAGAGAGAGAGACAGAGACAGAGACAGAGACAAAGTAGAAAGTGATTCTATTTTCTGGTTCACTCCCAAAATAATCACAATGGATAGAATTGGGATAGGCCAAATGCAAGAGTTTGGTACCCCACCCTTGAATCTAGTGTGTGTGATAGGATCAGCACTTGGTTCCCCAAATGCGTTATCAGGGATCTGGATCAGAAGTAGAACAGTGAGGAATTGAACAGGAGCTTACATGGGATGCTCATACCACAGGTAACAGATTTAACAATGTATGACACATTGCTAGCTGTAAATTTTTTTACATATGGCCATAGATTAAATTTTTTGTTAATTCAGCTATTTTATTATTTGATATACTACTTTTTGTGTTTATAGCTTGCCTGAAGCTTATCTCTTGATTTTTCTTTGTGGCTCCAAACAGTGTATATTTTCTGTGGACAACTGAAATGAGAAAAAAAGCAACCATACTCCTGAACCACATGTAAGTGTTTTTTGGGAATGCTCATAGAAGACAGTTAAGTTTGTTTCTACCCTACATAATCATAAAATTTTAATATAACAGTAAAATGTACACATTTATGACCATTAGATGATTTCCCCTTAATATAATAATATAATCAACTATACAAATGGTTCTCACAATGCTAAATAACATTTTAACTTCCTGAATTTTTTATTTAAGTGGCTGGAGCAGCTGAGGATGTGTTACAGTTGGCCAAGCCACTGCTTAGCATGCCTGCATCCTGTAACAGTGCCAGTTTGACTCCTCGCTACTCTTCTTTCAATATAGCAAATTGCTATTATATTCTGGGAGACACCAGATTATGATTCAGGTTCATGGAGGTTTGTGGCAATCATCCAAACATGAAAGATTAATATACAGTTCCAGATTTTTTTTTTCTTCAGGGGGCCTAAATCTAACTGTTGAAGATATTTGAGAAGTTAACTTGTATACAAAAGATATAACTCTGTCATTTCTCTATCTCTTACTGCCACTATGCCTTTCAATTAAATTATAACATGCAAGTATTTTAATAAGTAGGAAGACAATGAGCAAAAATGTTCTCTCTCTGGTGGCAGCAGTAAACTGAGTGCTCTCAACAGTCATTTGTTTTCCCTATTCTTTTTCTGCATTTTTTTCTGATTTATATGTCAAGTGTTGCACTTCTCTGATGATCTTTCAGCTTTGAAGATGGAAATGACTTTCTGGATCACTTACTTGCAAGTGCAGAATACGACTATCCCTCAATCAGATCCATTGGCTAAAAGCATGATCTCTGTCTATGATTGTTTCGTGTTCAGTTTCGCAGGGGAATGCACATAGGCATCAGTGGAATTATTCATGTGAAACAAATCATTTTACATGTACTCTATTATTACTGCTTTCTCCATCTTTCTAAGGAAACCTGAGATCTTGATATTTTCATTATCATAAAAGAGAGAAATATCCCAATGCACCATCAGGGGGATGCTCTCCATCCAAGTTTAGGGAAAATGCTTCTGCAACTCAAGTTGTGCACCACTTCTTGAAAATTGTTTTCTACCTCATTCTGAGATTAACAGACCTTGTATTATCCTATCGCTTCTTGGTGTATGCATACAAATGTTGAAAATATAAAGTGAAGGCTGTTAATTTCTGTGTTGGAAGGTTAGTATGGTTCTATTTTCACAGGTGTCTAGGTCTTAATTATATATATAATTCTATATATATGTACATATATATATAATTTCTTTCATGTTTTTAATTATATTTAAAGAGATAGTAGATGATTATGTGGCAAAATAATATAAACTGATAGCCTTTAACACTGGCATCCCATAATGAAGTACTGGTTTAAAACTGTTCTTCCCCATTGTAATCCATAAGCTGTACTTTGGAAATTTATATTCATTAAATAAAAGTTTAAAAAATAAATAAAACTGTTCTTCCAGATCCTGGCTCATAAAATAGAAAACAGTGGAAGATGGCCCCATTACTTGGGCCCCTTCCACTTCTGTGGGAACCTAGATGGAGTTCAAGGCTGTTGGCTTCACCTGGCATGATCCTGAGCATTGTAGAAATTTGTTGAAGTAAACCAGGAAACGGAAGGTTTTTTTTTTCCTTCTGGCTCTCCTTGTCTCTGTCATTCTTACAATCTTTTAAAAAGATATAGAAAAATATATGTCTAAGTACAAGCTCCCTCTCAACAAATGTAAGGAATTTAACATTATTCCATGGGTTTGTTTGGGCTTGGAAACCAAAATCAACTGATTCATTTATGTAGCAGATAACCACATATTTCCATATTACTATTACAGTTTCTACTTAGCACCATGATTTCTGATGTCACAAACAGGCTTGCTCTGAACCATCTTTTATAATTTTCTTATTTATTTCATTGTTTCAGAGATACATAATCAGAGACAAATAGAACTCATTCACTGGATTATTTTTCAAAAAATTGCAAAGGCTATCTTATTATACATTTTCTTTGTCATTTTAGAGAAGATAATTAAACAAGAGACAATGAAGAGAGAGAAGTAAGAGAGCTTCTATTCACTGGCTTAGCCCTCATATTTATGCAATAGCATGGATGATGCCTAATCAAATAAAGGAGTGAGAAATTGAACTCAGCAAGCCAAAGAAAGCAGTGCTTATGTTCCAGCCAATTAGTAAGCAATGGAAGACTTAAAATAATTGATACATTTCTGAAGGAACCCCAGGATATGAATGTAGAGAGAAGGATAAATTAGTATGTGTGTGATTTATAGAACCTAAGAAATGAATTTATTGGAAACTGAGAGTGTTCAAATGTTTTTTTTAAATCTAAGAAAATATTGGGGTTAGTGTTGTGGCACACCAGGAGAGTTAAACTACTTTCTGCAGCACTAGAATTCCATATGTGTGCTGATTCAAAACCCAGCTGTTTCACTTTTAATCCATGTTCCAATCAGTTGGCCTGGAAATACGGCAGAAAACCTCCTAGGTTCTTGGATCCTTGTACCCAAGTTGGAGTTCCAGATGAAGATCCTGGAAACTGATTTGGCTTTGCCTAAAGTCACTCATTGAAGCCAACTGCAGAGCGAACCAGCAGATCAAAAGTCTCTTCTCTCTCTCCCTCTCTCTCTGTCTTTCCCTCCCTCCCTCCCTCCCTCTTGTTATCCTTTCTTTTTTGTGACAGGCAGAGTGGACAGTGAGAGAGAGACAGAGACAGAGAGAAAGGTCTTCCTTTGCCGTTGGTTCACCCTCCAATGGCCACTGTGGCCGGCGCGCTGCGGCCGGTGCACCACACTGATCCAAAGGCAGGAGCCAGGTGCTTATCCTGGTCTCCCATGGAGTGTAGGGTTGTTATCCTTTCAAATAAATAATGATTTTTAAATGATCTCTAAGAATAGAAAACAAGAAGAACATGCATATGACATTATTTCTTGGAAACTAGAATGCTTATGTCTGATGCATTACCTTAGCTGTCCTTAGGGCAGAGATTTGAAAAAGAAAATGTGCTAAGAACCCAGACAACATATATTGAGCTCTCTCTGCCAGCCTCACTGCCAAGTATTTGATGACTTACCTGGAAAACATTGCCTTAGTTGTTTTCCCAAAGTCCATGGTTCTGTTCCTTGTTCCAACTTGACAATCACATTAGGCTTGGAAGTACAGTAACCGGTTTGTGGGAAATAATTTGGGACTTTGACAAATCATTAACTTGTAGTTTTTAAGGAAAAACACATTGCCCAGGAGATGTATCACAAATGGGATAATTTGAATTGTTTCCTGGAGGGTAGATATTAACATTCCTTATTGCCTCAAATCCTAGACCTGCCATATGTAAACACTATAAAGTGGTCTTCATTTGTCAAATGAACAGAATGAACAAAAGTATTCCACTTGGACTTAAAAGAGATTCACTTACCCACAGACAGCAGGTTGCTGTAGGTCTCTAGCATCACTTCCCTATACAGGGTTTTCTGTGCATTGTCCATGACTTGCCATTCCTCCTGGGTAAATTCCACAACCAGATCTTCAAATGACACAAACACCTATGACAGAACATTTCTCCTCAGCTCTTAGTCAATAAACAGGCTGAGAGTACTTTCTTCTGTGTATGTTCTAATCACATCTAGATGGATGCAGCTTACTTTGTAATCTATATAGCAACAGAAGGCAAAATCAAAATGAAAATCTTTCCCTACGTTAAATTCACAATTCAAAAAAATCAACATAATTTTACTTATTGATCTATAACTGATCTTTGTTTTTCTAATGATTCTGAAATTAGTTCATAGTAAAAACCCTAGACATGAATATAAACATATGAGTGAAAGGACATGGTAGATAAGAGAGAAATACTAATTTTTGAATCATTTACAAAGTTAATTACTGGATCATTCTGAGATCTTATGAAGTAATACTAGTAAAATTCAATTTTTTTATTCCACCTTGAAAAATAAAATACTTAGAAATATTTTAAAAATGAATTTGCATTAATGACTAGATATTCCCTATAGCTTGTATTGAAATTAAGTATATATCTCATAAATGGTTCTTTTATTTTCTGTGGATGTGTCCATTAACATTTTCTGTTTTCTTTTTACCTTACTTTTCATGGAGTAATCATTAAATTAATAAAATTTTAAATAATATAAACTTAAATAAGGGAAACAAACTACAGTATCATGTAAAAATATATTCATGTAACAAGCATCTGAGTCTCAGCCAGTCACAGACAGCCAACTGAGCAGAAAACATCTATATGAGGCAACTGCCAAGCTGTGACAAATCAGGATGCTTCAGTGCATTTTGTCTTTAGCAATTTTTACTACACACAATTATCTTGTATTTCATATTTCCTGGGTATTTATCTATTATGATATAAAAACATAATTAATATAGATGATATACAGAATTTTAAAAATATAATGTTACGACTGCTATCCCAAGCCATAGCAGAGAGCTGGATCGGAAGAGGAGCAGCTGGGACTAGAACTGGCACCCTCCTTTCCGTGTGGCTCGGGGTTGGGAACAGAAGTTCATTCACTGATCAGAGAGGGCCCTGAGAGGCCTCACTGCTCCTTCTCCCACATTCACTAGGGAGTCTTGCTCTGCAAGTGCAGTTACAAGCAGTTCAGGAGCGCACACCCCAGACCTGCTGTCCGCTGCTCCTGTGCTTCTGCATCTGCCACCGTGGGTCCCAAGTTCCAGCGACTCCTGTCCCACACTCTCCGCTTTGCTCCCCGTGTGTCCTGAAGAAAGGGGACCTGCTCCCGAGATTTTCCATGCCTCAGGAAAAGACTCAAGAAAAAAACTGCAGAGTAAACGCTTCCAGATCTAGTGGATGTGACACAGAGGACCTACAGGGAGCCCACCACGTGGAAACCCAACCGCAGGAGCCGAGCCGCAGAATCTCGCCAGCATGGGGAATGAACAAAAGGTAACACAAAGACATCAGAAACCCGAGACATTGGGGGGAAAGGCAGAAACCTCTCTCTTCACTCACGAAGCAAAACAAAGAGCAGGTGGCATTTTACATATGTAAAACACCGCCAAGGAGTACACAAACTCAGTAACTTTGGAACTTTGGTGAAACTTGAGAACACATTGAGGGCTGCATAAACTCTTTGTGTGGTCCCAGGGGTAGATCAAACAAATACTCACAGAGGACAGATTTCAACTACTCTCAATTCCAATCATCTGTACCAAATTACTTCCCAACTGAGTCAAAAAGAGAGAGAGAGAGAGCTATCCAGCAAGGAGCAATGGAGAGAACAATCTGGGTGAGTCGCTTTTTGCACAGCCTTAAACCTGAAGAATCAAGCAGAGCTCTCTGGCCACACCCATTACAGCCTCTAAGGATCCATCAAAGCAGACAGCCAACTTAGAGGCATAGTATAACGAAAAAAAAAAAACACCACAGCAAAAAAAAAAAAAAACATAAATTATCTCCAACATGCCAAACAACAAATGTAGAAATCGAGGTAGCAAGAGCAAGGAAGACACTATGATGCCCCCAAATGAACAAGACACGCCAATGCAAGATTATGAAGATGAAGAGATAGAGGAAATGCAAGAAGCGGATGTCAAAAAACTGATAAGAACATTAAGAAGTTCTCAAAAACAAATTCTTGAACTACAGAAATCCTTAATGGACAAGATAGAAAATCTCTCTCGTGAAAATGAAATATTAAGGAGGAATCAAAATGACATGAAACAACTAGTAGAATATGAAACTGTCGTAGTGACAAAAAACCACAATGAAATGAAGAACTCAATAGATCAAATGACAAACACATTAGAGAGCCTTAAAAACAGAATGGCTGAAACAGAAGAAAGAATATCGGAATTAGAAGACAGAGAACAGGAAAGGAAACAGGCAAACCAAAGAAAAGAAGAGGAAATTAGAAATCTAAAAAATACTGTCAGGAATCTACAGGATACTATTAAAAAAAAATTCGGGTTCTAGAAGTTCCTGAAGGCATGGAGAGGGAGAAAGGATTAGAAGGCCTTTTTAGTGAGATACCAGCAGAAAATTTCCCTGGTTTGGAGAAGGACAGAGACATCCTAGTACAGGAAGCTCATAGAAACCCTAATAAACATGATCAAAAGAGATCCTCACCACGACACATTGTAATCAAACTCACCAGAGTGAAACACAAAGAAAAGATCCTAAAATGTGCAAGAGAGAAACGCCAGATTACTCTCAGAGGATCTCCAATTAGACTCAGAGCAGACTTCTCATCAGAAACCCTACAAGCTAGGAGAGAATGGCGAGATATAGCCCAGGTACTAAGAGAGAAAAACTGCCAGCCCAGAATATTATATCCTGCAAAGCTCTCATTTGTGAATGAAGGTGAAATAAAAACCTTTCACAGCAAACAGAAATTGAATTTGTCACCACTCGTCCAGCCCTGCAAAAGATGCTTAAAGTTGTGTTACATACAGAAACACAGAAACACGGTCACCAATATGAAAGAAGATAAAGGAAGGAAAACTCACAGCAAAAGATCACAGGAGTCTCAAACCATATATTAGAAAAAATCTTTGGCTAATGGCAGGGCAAAGTTACTCCTTCTCAATAGTCACATTGAATGTTAATGGCTTGAACTGTTCAGTTAAAAGACACCGATTGGCTGATTGGGTTAAGGAACAAAACCAATCTTTTTGCTGCTTACAAGAAACTCATCTTTCCAACAATGATGCATACAGACTGAAAGTTAAAGGCTGGAAAAATATATACCATGCCAACAGAAATGATAAAAGACTGGGCGTAGCCATCTTAATATTGGACAACATAAACTTTACCACAAAACTGTCAGGAGAGACAAAGAGGGGCACTATTTAATGATTAAGGGATCCATTGAACAGGAAGATATAACGATTATCAATGTATATGCACCTAATTACAGGGCACCAGCTTATTTAAAAGACTTGTTAAGGGACTTAAAGGGAGACTTAGACACCAATACAGTAGTACTGGGGGACTTCAATACCCCACTCTCAGAGATAGATCAACAGGACAGAAGATCAACAAGGAGACAGTAGATTTAAATGACACTATAGCCCAAATGGATCTAACAGATATCTACAGAACATTTCATCCTACATCTAAGGACTTTACATTCTTCTCAGCAGTACATGGAACCTTCTCTAGGATTGACCACATACTAGGCCATAAAGCAAGTCTCAGCAAATTCAAAAGAATTAGAATCATACCATGCAGCTTCTCAGACCATAAAGGAATGAAGTTGGAAATTAGCAACTCGGGAATCCCTAGAGCATGTGCAGACACATGGAGATTGAACAACATGCTCCTGAATGAACAATGGGTCATAGAAGAAATTAAAAGAGAAATCAAAAATTTTCTGGAAGTAAATGAGGATAACAGCACAACATACCAAAACCTATGGGATACAGCAAAAGCAGTGTTAAGAGGAAAGTTTATATCAATAGGTGCCTACATCAAGACATTGGAAAGGCACCAAATAGATGAGCTTTCAAGTCATCTCAAGGATCTAGAAAATCTGCAGCAAATCAAACCCAAACCCAGTAGGAGAAGAGAAATCATTAAAATCAAAGAAGATATCAACAGGATTGAATCCAAAAAAACATTACAAAAAATCAGCCAAACAAGGAGCTGGTTTTTTGAAAAAATAAACAAAATTGACACCCCATTGGCCCAACTAACTAAAAAAAGAAGAGAAAAGACCCAAATCAATAAAATAAGAGCTGAAAAAGGAAACGTAGCAACCGACACCACAGAAATAAAAAGAATCATCAGAAATTACTACAAGGACTTGTATGCCAGCAAATAGGGAAATCTATCAGAAACGGACAGATTCTTGGACACATACAACCTACCTAAATTGAGCCAGGAAGACATAGAAAACCTAAACAGACCCATAACTGACACAGAAATTGAAACAGTAATAAAGGCCCTTCCAACAAAGAAAAGCCCAGGACCAGATGGATTCACTGCTGTGTTCTACCAGACATTTAGAGAAGAACTATTCCAATTCTTCTCAAACTATTCAGAACAATCAAAAAAGAGGGAATCCTCCCAAATTCTTTCTATGAAGCCAGCATCACCTTAATTCCTAAGCCGGAAAAAGATGTAGCATTGAAAGAGAATTACAGGCCAATATCCCTGATGAACATAGATGCAAAAATACTCAATAAAATTCTGGCCAATAGAATGCAACAACACATCAAAAAGATCATCCACCCAGACCAAGTGGGATTTATCCCTGGTATGCAGGGATGGTTCAATGTTCGCAAAACAATCAACGTAATACACTACATTAACAGACTGCAGAAGAAAATCCATATGATTCTCTCAATAGACACAGAGAAAGCATTTGATAAAATACAACACCCTTTCATGATGAAAATTCTAAGCAAGCTGGGTATGGAAGGAACATTCCTCAATACAATCAAAGCAATATATGAAAAACCCATGGCCAACATCCTATTGAATGGGGAAAAGTTGGAAGCATTTCCACTGAGATCTGGTACCAGACAGGGATGCCCACTCTCACCCCTGGTATTCAATATAGTTCTGGAATTCTTAGCCAGAGCTATTAGGAAAGAAAAATAAATTAAAGGGATACAAATTGGGAAGGAAGAACTCAAACTATCCCTCTTTGCAGATGATATGATTCTTTATTTAGGGGACCCAAAGAACTCTACTAAGAGACTACTGGAACTCATCAAAGAATTTGGCAAAGGAGCAGGATATAAAATCAATGCACAAAAATCAACAGCCTTTGTATACATAGGCAATGCCACGGCTGAGGAAGAACTTCTAAGATCAATCCCATTCACAATAGCTAAAAAAAAACAATCAAATACCTTGGAATAAACTTAACCAAGCACGTTAAAGATCTCTATGATGAAAACTACAAAAACTTAAAGAAAGAAATAGAAGAGGATACCAAAAAATGGAGGAATCTTCCATGCTCATGGATTGGAAGAATCAATATCATCAAAATGTCTATTCTCCCAAAAGCAATTTATACATTCAATGCAATACCCATCAAGATCCCGAAGACCTTCTTCTCGGATCTGAAAAAAAATGATGCTGAAATTCATATGGAGATACAGAAGACCTCGAATAGCCAAAGCAATCCTGTACAACAAAAACAAAGCCGGAGGCATCACAATACCAGATTTCAGGACATACTACAGGGAAGTTGTTATCAAAACAACATGGTACTGGTACAGAAACAGATGAATAGACCAATGGAACAGAATAGAAACATCAGAAATCAACCCAAACATCTACAGCCAACTTATATTTGATCAAAGATCCAAAATTAATCCCTGGAATAAGGACAGTCTATTCAATAAATGGTGCTGGGAGAATTGGATTTCCACATGCAGAAGCTTGAAGAAAGACCCATACTTTTCACCTTACACAGAAATTCACTCAACATGGATTAAAGACTTAAATCTACGTCCAGAAACCCTCAAATTATTAGAGAGCATTGGAGAAACCTGGAAGATGTAGGTACAGGCAAAGACTCCTTGAGAAGACCCCAGAAGCACAGGCAGTCAAAACCAAAATTAAGATTTGGGATTGCCTCAAATCGAGAAGTTTCTGTACTTCAAAAGAAACAGTCAGGAAAGTGAAGAGGCAACCGACAGAATGGGAAAAATATTTGCAAACTATACTACAGATAAAGGGTTGATAACCAGAATCTACAAAGAAATCAAGAAAATCCACAACAACAGAACAAACAAACCACTCAAGAGATGGGCCAAGGACCTCAATAGACATTTTTCAAAAGAGGAAATCCAAATGGCCAACAGACACATGGAAAAGTGTTTAAGATCACTAGCCATCAGAGAAATGCAAATCAAAACCACAATGAGGTTTCACCTCACCCCGGTGAGAATGGCTCAAATTCAGAAATCTACCAACAACAGATGCTAGAGAGGATGTGGGGAAAAAGGGACACTAACCCACTGTTGGTGGGAATGCAAACTGGTTAAGCCACTATGGAAGTCAGTCTGGAGAGTCCTCAGAAACCTGAACATAACCCTACCATACAACCCAGCCATCCCACTCCTTGGAATTTACCCAAAGGAAATTAATTTGGCTAATAAAAAAGCCATCTGCACATTAATGTTTCTTGCAGCTCAATTCACAATAGCTAAGACCTGGAACCAACCCAAATGCCCATCAACAGTAGACTGGATAAAGAAACTATGGGACATGTACTCCATAGAATACTATACAGCAGTAAGGAACAATGAAACCCAGTCATTTGCAACAAGATGGAGGAATCTGGAAAACATCATGCTGAGTGAATTAAGCCAGTCCCAAAGAGACAAATGTCATTTGTTTTCCCTGATCGGCGACAACTGAGCACCAAAGGGGAAACCTGTTGAAGTGAAATGGACACTATAAGAAACAGTGACCTGATCAGCTTTTGTCCTGACTCTAGATGTACAATGTAATACTTTATCCTTTAGTATTTGTTGTTGTTGTTGTTGTTCTAGTACTAGTGGTTGAACTCTGTAATTAACACACAATTATTCCAAGGTGTTTAAATTTTAACTGAAAAGTGATCCCTGTTAAATTTCAGAGTGGAAAAAGAGAGGGTGGAGATGTACTTTTTGGGACATGCTCAATCAGACTTGCCCCAAATGTTGGAGTTAGAAATGTGCCAGGGGATTACAATACAATCCCATCAAGGTGGCATGTACCAATGCCATCTCACTAGTCCAAGTGATCAATTTCAGTTCACAATTGATGGCTCTGATAGGTCGAAGAATCATAGGGGTCATACAAACAAGACAAGTATCTGATGATACTGATAGAATCAAAAAGGGAGAGAAAGATCCAACATGGGAAGTGGGATACACAGCACTCATAGAATGGCAGATGTCCTAAACAACACTCTGGCCTCAGAATCAGCCCTTAAGGCATTCGGATCTGGCTGAAGAGCCCATGAGAGAATTGTAGGCATGGAAAGCCAAGATACCATGGAAAAGAAAAAAAGAAGAAGACCTAAATGAAAGATCTCTGTGAGTGAGATCCCAGTGGAAAGAATGGGGCCATCAAAGAAGGAGGTACCTTTCTCCGAAGGGAGGAGAGAACTTCCACTTTGACTATGACCCTATCAGAATAAGGCCAAAGTCAGCTAACTCTAAAGGCTTCCATAGCCCTGGTAACTCATGACTAGAGCCTAGGAGATTACTGATGCCATGAACAGGAGTGTCAAATTGTTAAGTCAGCAACAGAAGTCACTGTGTACTTACATCCCATGTGGGATCTGTCTTTAATGTGTTGTCTAATGTGCAGTGATGCTATAACTAGTACTGAAACAGTATTTTTACACTTTCTGTTTCTTCGTGGGTACAAACTGATGAGATCTTTACTAATTATATACTGAATCGATCTTCTGTATATAAAGAGAATTGGAAATGAAAAAAAAAACCTGGTGTTAAATTGGAATTGGCATAGAAAATTATGTTTTTTAAAAAATAGTATATAGGATCTCTGTCTTTAATGTGCTGTACACTCTTATTTAATGCTATAACTAGTACTCCAACAGTATTTTTTTTCACTTTGTGTTGCTATATGGGGGCAAACTGTTGAAATCGGTACCTAATATATACTAAACTGATCTTCTGTATATAAAGAGAATTGAAAATGAATCATGATGTGATTGGAAGGGGAGAGGGAGCGGGAAAGGGGAGGGTTGTGGGTCTTAGGGAAGTTTTGGGAGGGGGAAGAGCCATTGTAACCCATAAGCTGTACTTTGGGAAATTTATATTCATTAAATAAAAGTTTAATAAAAAATAATAAAAATAAAAATATAATGTTAATTCTATTATGTCCTCTCATTTTTATTCCCTTTTATTTATAAAATTTTTGAGATAGCATGTTTTTAATTTACATTACATTCAAGAGCTTAATTCTCTATTAAATAAAGAGTTCTTCAACAAAGGGTAAGGAACATAGTTCTTCAGGAATATAGGCAAGGGCTACATATAATAATGGAATGAAAATATATGAATTTCATCCATATGCAACTTTAGAACAATCACAGATCATTCAAACTGTATTGTTATTCATCTTTATCACTCATTTGAAAAGATATAAAGCAAAGTGAAAAAAACTCTACTTGTGGTAATACTGATAAATATGATTTTTTTCATTTTTTATTTTTGTTTTCTGATTGTTTTCTTTTTTAAGATATCATATATAAGAGAGAACATGTAGTATTTTTCTTTCTGTGTCCATCATATTTCACTCAACAACTTGCCCTCCAGTTGCATCATTTTATATAAATTATAGAATGTCATTCTTTACAGAGCAGAGTAGTATTCCACTGTATGCATATACTACATACATTTTATTGATTCACTTGTTGTCAGACACTTTTCATTATATATCCTGGGTATTGCAAACAGTACTGGTATAAGATTGGTTGTGAAGATAACTCTTAGATACAATGTGGTCATGTCTTTTGGGCAGATACCTAGTAGTTGGATTCCTGGATCATATAGCAAGTCTATTTTTAATATTTTTACATGTATACATACTATTTTCCACAGTGACTGAACTAATTCAAAATCCCTTCAACAAGGTATAAGTATCCCCCTTGTCCAACATTTGTTACTCTGCCTATTCCATAATATCCATTCTGACATGGTTGAATTGCTATCTCATTGTTGTTTTGATTTTAATTTTCCTCATGGCTAGTGGTGAGTATTTCTCCATATATTTTCTGGTCTTCTCTATTTCTTCCTTTGAGAATTGTCTATCACATTCCTTTGATCTTTTCAAAACTGAATTGGTGATTTTTATGTTGTATAGGTCACATAAAGATGAGTTGACAAAACTGGCAAATTGAACAACACAGAGACCTTTTTGTGTCACAACATTTGACCATTTTTATGTGCATAATATAAAGTTAAATCCAATGTCGAAAGTGTTAAAAGTAGAATTAGACTTCATTCTCATCTTGTTTAGTATGAAATGATACACTAGGGGATAGGATTCCATTAATATGAGTAACTAATGAAAGCATTGGAGATTTGTGGGGTGATAGCAAATGATGACACAACTATAATTGTAACCACACTGGGAGTGGGATCAATGCAATATTTAAGGAGGTTAAAACTCAATGTTTTCCAACAGTAAAAATAGCAATCCAATTATTCTAAGAATGCAATGCTACAAATCACAAGCTGCAAAGTGAAAAGGTAATATTTCCTCAAGAAATGTTTCCCTTTTTCCAAATCTTTGGAGTTTTCTGTTTCCTTATTTAAGATTTATTTATTTGAAAGCCAGAGAGACAGAGAGAGAGGAAGACAGAGAGAGAAAAATTCTTCCAACAGTTGTTCCAATCCCCAAATAATCAGAAGAGGCAAGACTGGTAGGCTGAATCCAGGAACTGGGAAATCCATGTTGGTCAACCACATAGATGGCAAGAGTCCAGTCATTTGGGATAGCTCCCACTGCTTTCTTTGGTGCATCTAGAGGAAACTGGATTAGAAGTAGAGCTTTCAGGTTTCAAATTGGCATTCTGATATGGAATGCCAACAACACAAGCAGCACCTTCACCCATCGTGCCACAGCACTGTCCCAAGATGGTTCTCACCAAACATAGACTGTCTCATTGGAAATGAATCTTTTCATTTACATCAGCACTTTAGGCAACACTGACAGTATACTCTGACAATGTGATTTATGGTGACAAGTCCTCTGTCATGTGGTATCTGCTCAATATCTGAGTAAACTGGAAAATAAAGGCAGCAATTTATGGATGCTTACCTGTGTCTAAGTGGCAAAATGTCAAAAAATATAGATAGATTCAAATGAGGTCACTGACTATCAATGTCCTATATGTATTGCTATAAATTGTGATTGGGAGAACTAGATAACAAAAGGAAGTGTTCACTAAGGGCAAACAACTAAAATTTCAAGCTGGATGGATCAATCTTTGCCCTATGCAACTCATTATTTGACTCATTTCAGAGGATTCATTTTGGGAATAAATTGGAACATGAGTTTGACGTCTTTTCTGAATTATTTAATATATTTGTGATATCCTTGTAATTGAAATTTATGTCAAGAATTTGAGCATATACTTGATATCTGAATAATCAAAACTTTGTGGATACCCAAATAACACAGCAAAAGAAAATAAGAAAGCCTTTCAAAAAATCTCAATCAAAAACATATAAAAATCTCGGTAAATACATACACTGTGAATGACAAATAGATTACAAATATCTTTCTCTCATATTTTCAGACTTTAAATTAATTTACCATTTGAAGAAAGATACTAAAAATGAGTTGAGGATAAGAATAAAATATGTTACCAGAATAGTAGAGAAATTGAAACAATAACCAATTATAATACTATATCTTTACCCCCTGATGAAGAAATATAATAATTTTCAAAGGTAGACCAGAAATCAAAGCTGACCACAGAGAAGCATAAACAATTATTATAATATTACAATTGGCCAACAAAAGAGCCTACAAAACATTCTAAAATAGGGACTGAGCTAAATTGCATAGGCAGCTTTCCTATGCAAGACCTGACTTGCATAGTAAAAAAGACTGACAACTATATCAAACTATACATGTAGAAAAGTGAGATTAACTGCAGAATATATATTTTTTCTATAACAGACTAACTCAAGAGGCTTCCATAGCCTTTGCAGCTCATAACAAGCATCTTGGGTGATTACTGATGTCATAAATAAGAGTGTCAATTTTTAAATCAACAATGGGAGTCACTGTGCACCTACTCCCCATGTAGGATCTCTGTCTTTAATGTGTTGTACTATGCAAATTAATGGTAAAACTACTACTCAAAAAGTACTTTACACTTTGTGTTTCTGTGTGGGTGCAAACTGTTGAAATCTTTACTTAGTATATACTAAATTGATCTTCTGTATATGAAGATAATTGAAAATGAATCTTGATGAAGAATGGGATGGGAGAGGGAGTGGGAGATGGGATGGTTGTGGGTGGGAGGGAGGTTATGGGGGAAAAGCTGCTATAATTCAAAAGTTGCACTTTGGAAATTTATATTTATTAAATAAAAGTAGAAAAACACAGTGAGAGGTAATATCTCTACACAAGGAACATTGTTTTCTCTACCTTATCTCAATTTGATTTGATAAAAATAAATTATTATCTTTTTAAAAAAAGTATCATGGCAATGGCAAGACATTTGAAAATATGAACTCCTAAAACAGAAGAAAATTCTGAAATTTGAACAATAGCTATAGCATGAATATTTGGGGATTGTTGAGCAATCAAATAAGGGGTAGAAAGTGGATTGAAATAATTTGTGGAAGAGAACCTCAGCCACTTGGGATATTTTACAATAAGACACTCTCCTACTAACATTCTGATCACAGATGTAAAATCTGTAAATTTAATCAACTGGAATGTTATAGAGAAGACATCAGGATATAGATGAAAAGAAAAGAGGAAATGACAAAAATCAGTACTGCCAGAGAGAAAGCCAAATAACTTAGGTATCTGAGTTGCAGTAGAAAATTCACCAAAATTATTGGAGGACTACTACAAAACACATGTATGCATGAAACCTTATAACAAATAATAGAAAAAGTACCAATGGAATCTACAATATATAGCCAGTTACTTATCACTACAAACAATGCAGAGTCAGGAATTTAAATCCCATCAACTAGCATCCTTGAAAACCAAATCACTCTGAGGATTATAACAGTATTCACAATTTGTTCAACACATGGTTTGCAATACTTTGAACCATTATACACAAAACAAAACAGCTAAATTTGCCTCATACTCTAGGGGAAAATAACTAGACAGTCAATTCAACTAAGAAAGTTATTGCACATAAAAGACAAGATCTAAACAATCTCCAACTCTTCTAGTAGTTAAAAATAATATACAAGTGGAATTTTTTTTTGACTGGCAGAGTGGACAGTGAGATAGAGAGACAGAGAGAAAGGTCTTCCTTTTTGCCGTGGTTCACCCTCCAATGGAAACCGCGGCCGGTACGCTGCGGCTGGTGCACTGCGCTGATCCAAAGGCAGGAGCCAGGTGCTTCTCCTGGTCTCCCATGTGGGTGCAGGGCCCAAGGACTTGGGCTATCCTCCACTGCACTCCTGGGCCATAGCAGAGAGCTGGCCTGGAAGAGGGGCAACAGGGACAGAATCCGGCACCCCAACCAGGACTAGAACCCGGTGTGTCAGTGACGCAAGGTGGAGGATTAGCCTGTTGAGCCATGGTGCCGGCCAAGAAAGGCGAAAAAAGAATGACCTAAATGAAAGATCTCTGGAAGTGAGATCCCAGTGGAAAGAACAGGGCCATCAAAGATGGAGGTACCTTTCTCTGAAGGGACGAGAGAACTTCCACTTTGACTATGACCCTATCAAAATAAGATCAAAGTCAGCGAACTCTAAAGGCTTCCATAGCCTTGGCAACTCATGACTAGAGCCTAGGGAGATTACTGACACCATAAACAAGAGTGTCAAATTGTTAAATCAACATCAAGAGTCACTGTGTACTTATGTCTCATGTGGGATCTGTCCATAATGTGTTGTCCAATGTGAAGTGATGCTATAACTAGTACTAAAACAGTATTTTTACAGTTTGTGTTTTTGTGTGGGTGCAAACTGATGAAATCTTTATTTAGTATATATTGAATCTATCTTCTGTATATAAAGATAATTGAAAATGAAAAAAAACCCTGTGTTAAATTGGAAATTGCATAGGAAATTGATGATTTTTTAAAAAATATCATGTAGGATGTCTGTCTTTAATGTGCTGTACACTCTTATTTAATGCTATAACTAGTACTCCAACAGTATTTTTTCACTTTCTGTTGCTATGTGGGGGCAAACTGTTGAAATCGTTACCTAATATATACTAAACTGATCTTCTGTATTTAAAGAAAATTGAAAATGAATCTTAGCTCCAGTCAGGCCCAGGCTACACCCAGCCATTGCAAACATTTGGAAATTATACCGCTTGTTGGAGGTTCATTTTATCTGTATCCCAATGAACAAATAAAATAATAGCTTAATGGTCACTAATAATATTGCATGAGTGAAAACTAAAGTAATAAATGAGAAACAGAGGAAGAAATCTGATGAAACAAACAGAAAATAAGTCACCAGGTGGCATAAATAATTTCAACTATATTAATAGTTTGTTTCTAAGTAAACTGACTAAAAATAAAGGTTGCAGTTCTAAAATTTGATCACAAAACAAGAGATTTCAGTGTGCTATCTGAAAGTGCCACATTTAAAAACTAAGACAAAAAACAGACTTAAAGTGAAAGGATGTAAAAAGATACCTACAAAGAGTTGGGTGTACTGCTTAAATTATACATCAGAATGGTATAATCAGTGTTGATGAACCTAAAAAACAGTCTCAAAAGACAATAAGCAAAGTACACAGAATTAAACAAGGCACTTAAAAGAAATTACAAATAGTGTTAGACTATTTACACTCATGTTATAGTAACTGATGAAACAAATTGATAAAAATCAGTCAATTATTAGCATAAATTACAGCATAATAATGTAAGTAATATGTGTACATCACTATAGAACCAAGATATAACACCTGCTGATCCATATTCCAAGACTAAAATCAGGAGGCTGGAAATTTTGCTTAGCAGGTAAATCAATTGCCTGCATCACCAGCATTCCCTATAGGCACTGGTGTATGCTTTGGGTGTTCCACATTGATCCATCTCCCTGTAATGGCCTGAGAATCGCAAAACAAGATGGACCAAGGGCTTGAGACACTGATAACCACATGGACAAATGGAAAAGAAAAGAAAAAAAAACTTCTGGCTCTTGGCTTCCATTTGGCAAAACCCTGGCCATTAAAGCCATCTGGGAAGTAAATTGGTGGTTGGAATAATTCTCTCTCTATCCCTCCCTTTCTGAAACTCTCAAAAAATAAAAAAAAAATCTATAGAAAAAGAATAATGTTTCAAGAGATAACATAAAAACTACAATATTTTTTAAAGAGATTAAAATCATAACATAGTCTATGACCACATGGAATTAAGTACAGATTTTTTAAATTAAAAAAAAAGAGCTTTTAGCTGGTGTTGTGTCTCACTAGGCTAATCCTCCACCTGCAGCGCCAGCACCCTGGGTTCTAGTCCCAGTCGGGGCACCGGATTCTGTCCTGGTTGCTCCTCTACCAGTTCAGCTCTCTGCTGTGGCCCGGGAGTGCAGTGGAGATGGCCCAAGTGCTTGGGCCCTGTACCCACATGGGAGACCAGGAGAAGCACCTGGCTCCTGGCTTCAGATTAGTGTGGTACACCGGCCACAGCACACTGGTCGCAGTGGCCATTGGAGAGTGAACCAACAGAAAAGGAAGACCTTTCTTTCTGTCTCTCTCTCTCTCTCACTGTCCACTCCGCCTCTCAAAAAATAAATAAATAAATAAATAAATAAATAAATAAAATTTTAAAAAGCGCTTTCAATATTTAAAAATGAGATAACCATTCTCCTAAACAATCTGTGAGAGAAAAAATGATCAAGAGAAATTAAAAATATATTTGACACATTTTACCATAACGATGGCATTTTAGATAGAGATGTGGTCATCCAAACTTCTCTCCTGTTCCCACCTTTGAGGTAGAATCTAAGGGCAAGTTCAGTATAGTATGGTCTTAGGAACTTATCCATGAACATTTAGCACTTTTAGGAATATTTAAAAATCATTATACTCAAAGGATACTCAGTTACCAGACATCTTAAGTTTAATTTCTGTATCAGTTTCTAAATAACAATTTATATTTTATCTTATAAAGATAGATTGTGAATTTAAGATAGCATGCATAACAGAAGATAGTGTTAGGAGTAACTATGAAATTAAAACATTTTGGATATCAAAAGACTCACAAAAACAGAAAAAAAGGGAATCAATCATGATGAAACAGATTTATATTGCATAGAGAGTATTATTGGCAATATATAAGAAAATCCTACAAATAAAAAGCAATAAACCATATTCCAAAATGGAGAAATAAATAGACATTCTTACAAAGAAGATTTACAAATGACTAATTACCACACAAGATTGTCAACATTACTTATCATTAGGCGAATGCAAGTAGCAATCATAGTGAAATACCACTTTTTTGTATCCAATGTCCACTATAAAACAAGTGCCCAAAATATTAGAGAAATTAAATCCTCATACATTACTGGTGTAAATGTAAAATGATGCAGATAATACGGCTGACAGTACTGAAGACCAGCTGATGGCGTTCACTTTCTCACTCAAAGTTCAGAGGCAGGGCAGGACATCAGAAAGGAGATAGAGAGTGTGGACATGTTTCAATGGCCTCCATCTTCTTTTAAAACTGTTCGTATCCAAGCAATTCTGAGGACCTAACAGGGTTACCCCATTTAATCTTTACTCATCTAGCAAAGGCTCTAACTCTGAACACTATTGTAAGATTAAATTTCCAACTTCTTCATGTTTCAAGTTGAATTTATTCACAATAAATGATATTCAAACCATTTCAGCATACAGTGAAGATTAATATGGTACAATGTAGTACAATATGGACTAACCATAAATGCATACTAGTACATGAAATAAGCCGTTACAAAATGATAATTACTTTGTGATTCAACTTCTATGAGGTTATAAGAGGAGACAATTGATATATAAAGTAGAGAATTGACTGTCATGGTCTGTGGTGGAGAGAGATGGGGATTTAGTTTTTGAGGCACACAAAGTTTTGCCTGGAGAGATTAAAAAAATTAGATGGATGGTGTTTATTATTACAGAAGAATGTGTATAGTCTTACTGACATAGACATTCACACTTTAAAATGTCAAATGGTAGTTATACTTTTATCATATAATACTTGATTTTAAAAAACTATTAACCAGAGTCCTCATCCATAATCTTGCAATTATAGATGCATACATCTATTTTAATACTAATATAGATGTAAATTTAGATGTAACCAATGAAATATGATGATACAACACTTGAAAGTGCTTGAAAACATGACAAGCCATTTTATTGGGACAGGGTAGAAATATGCAATTTTATATTATTTCAAAATACAGAAAGAACCATATATATATATATATATATATATGTATGCAAAATATACAAGGCATATCTAAAAATATCCTTATTAATTTATTTTAAATACACACACACACAGAGAGAGAGAGAAATAGACACAGAGGCATAGAAATCCCATCATCTTCTTTATTCCCCAAATGTCTACAAACAACCAAGGCTGTGCCAGGCTTGGTATCTTACGTTGATGACAGAGACTCAAGCATTGAATTATCACCTGCAGTCTCCTAGTATCTGTATTAGCAGGAAGCTAGAATTAGAAGCAGATTCATGACATAAACAC